>NW_028176008.1:0-7500 GCF_949987555.1 Borostomias antarcticus
CAAAACCCAGAGGATTGTGGGTAAGAATTAACCCCTTCCTGATTCCTGCTCCTTAGAGACGTGGTTTCAGGAAGTGGGGGCAGGTCTTGGGCCGGTGGGGGGGCAGGTCTTGGGCTGGTGGGGGGGCAGGGGCAGTAAAGGGGCGATTGTAGCAGCAGTTGGTCCTCACACAGCCTCCATACAGGAAGGCTCTAGCACATTTACCACAGACAGAAATAGAAACCCACATGTTTGAATTCTACCTCACGTTTCAATTGCGTATTTGTTTTCCTACCTCATACATACGGTAACACTCACCACAGCTGAGCAGACCGGACTGAACAGCACTAGGCCAGAACAACATGGAGCAGGGCAGGTCCAGGATCAGTCATTATGGAATGTAGCTATGAGAGATCCCCAACACAGCTGTGCTGAGGTCAGGGCGATCGATCCCTTCTGTGATGGACAGGTGAGGTCAGCTGGTCCCCAGGGGAGGGGGTGAATTCCAGAGGATGACAGGAGGAGTCAGCCCCCCTCCCTCCTCCTCCTCCTCCTCCTTCTCCTCCTCCTTCTCCTCCTCCTCCTCCTCCTCCTCCTCTTCCTCCTCCTCCTTCTCCTTCTCCTTCTCCTCCTCCTTCTCCTTCTCCTTCTCCTTCTCCTCCTCCTCCTCCTTCTCCTCCTCCTTCTCCTTCTCCTCCTCCTCCTTCTCCTTCTCCTCCTCCTTCTCCTCTTCCTTCTCCTCCTTCTCCTCCTCCTCCTCCTTCTCCTCCTCCTCCTCCTCCTTCTCCTCCTCCTCCTCTTCCTTCTCCTCCTCCTCCACCTCCTCCTTCTCCTTCTCCTCCTCCTTCTCCTCCTCCTCCTTCTCCTCCTCCTCTTCCTTCTCCTCCTCCTCCTTCTCCTCCTCCTTCTCCTCCTCCTCTTCCTCCTCCTACTTCTCCTCCTGCTCCCCCTCCTCCTCCTTCTCAGACAGGCAAATAGACAGACAGACAGACAGACAGACAGATAGACACACAGACAGACAGGCAGACAGACAGACAGACAGACAAGGGCTAAGAGTGTCCACTGTCCAGTAGTCCCCTGGAGCCAGGCAGCATTAATAGAAGCCAGAGCAAGAGTATCCTATCAACCTGTCCCTCCAATTTCATTCCGTCTCATTGCTCCAGTGACTCGGCAGCCACATGCATTCATCATCATGGTCATATCCATAATTAATATCACATAATGGAAGCTTGCTCAGAAGTCTCCTTATTTAGGAAGTTATTTAGAAAGCATCAAATATTCAGCAGGTCTTTCGTCCCGCCTGCCACACGCAGACAGTTTACTTCTCAAACAATCTTCAACCACTTCAATCTTTTTTGAATTGAATGATACTGCTCGCTGTTTCCCACCACGTTTTGACGACTGTTTTATTAAAAGGGCAGTGAGGGAGAGCTGGACGTTCTGGTGTTCCAACGTTCTCATCATTAGCTCTGTGTGTGATTAGCCATGCCTGGTGACTCAGTGTTTGATTGCTCATGCCTGACTGGCCAGTGATGTTTAACTTTGCATTGTCTGCACTGATCAGCTGTAGATAGTGTGTGTGTGTGTGTGTGTGTGTGTGAGAGAGAGAGAGAGAGAGAGAGAGAGGGAGAGAGAGAAAAAGAGAGAGAAAGAGAGAGAGAGAAAGAGAAAGAGAGAGTGCACAAAGTGTGGTCCTTCCTATGATGGCGTCCCCTGCGTCTCCTGTCTCCATGCCGGTCATCATTATGAGTGACTGTGGAGAGACGCTCGTCTCGGGGGGGTCCCTCACCCTGCAGGGGTGGTTGGGTCAGCATGGCCCCTCCCTCTGAATTCACACGGTGTCACGACCCAGATGACCTGATGAGCTCCCCACCGTCATGCATTATTCACCAGCTGCGCCGGATCATTCCCTAGAATGGATGATGAGTTTTACAGTGAGACATATCTTTCACGCTGTCTAATCTCTCCTTCTCACGTCTCTCCTTCCCCTCCCCCCTTTGACCTGACCTTATCTCTACCCCTCCCCCACCCCTCCTCCTCATGACTCCTCTCTCTCCCTCTTCCTCTCCTCCTTCGTTCCCTCTCTCCTCCTCTCCCCCAATCCCCCTCTCTCCTCCCCTTCCTTTCCTCTCCTCCCTCTCCTCCTCTCCTCCCTCCCCTCTCTCCTCCCTCTCCTCCTCTCCTCCCTCCCCTCTCTCCTCCCTCTCCTCCCTCCCCTCTCTCCTCCCTCCCCTCTCTCCTCCCTCTCCTCCTCTCCTCTCCTCCCTCCCCTCTCTCCTCCCTCTCCTCCCTCCCCTCTCTCCTCCCTCCCCTCTCTCCTCCCTCCCCTCTCTCCTCCCTCTCCTCCTCTCCTCCCTCCTCTCTCTCCTCCCTCCCCTCTCTCCTCCTAGCCCCGCGGCGTGATGGAGTCCTCTGACGAGGAGACGCTGAGCGAGCGCTCGTTCCGGAGCGAGCGTTCTGGGGGCTCTTTGTCCCCGTGCCCCTCGGGCCCCCAGGGGCCCCCCGGAGACACGCTGCCCTGGAACCTGGCGCGCCATGAGAGGAGGAAGAGGAAGAGCCAGGACTCGGTGCTGGACCCGGCGGAGCGGGCGGTGGTGCGCGTGGCTGGTAAGACGGCCGCTCTGAACACTGGAGGCCTACTGCAGTAGTACTGAACACTAGGCCTACTGCAGTAGTACTGAACACTGTAGGCCTACTGCAGTAGTACTGAACACTAGGCCTACTGCAGTATTACTGAACACTCTAGACCTACTGCAGTATTACTGAACACTCTAGACCTACTGCAGTAGTACTGAACACTCTGTAGGCCTACTGCAGTAGTACTGAACACTGTAGGCCTACTTCAGTAGTACTGAACACTCTGTAGGCTTACTACAGTATTACTGAACACTAGGCCTACTACAGTATTACTGAACACTCTGTAGGCTTACAACAGTATTACTGAACACTATTGTTACTGAACCTGGGCGTGGCCGGTCAGAGGACCAGGAGGAGTCTGTAGCTATGTGAGTGAGTGAGTGTGTGTGTGTGAGTGTGTGTGTGTGTGTGTGTGTGTGTGTGTGTGTGTGTGTGTGTGTGTGTGTGTGTGAGTGTGTGTGTGTGTGAGTGAGTGTGTGTGTGTGTGTGTGTGTATGTGAGAGTCAGTCTGTCTGTCTGAGTTGACGAGAGTGAGAGAGGTTTTGTGTAGAGGGTTTGGAGAGAGGAAAGATCCACACACTCATATCTCCCGGTTCACTTTATTTGAAAAATTTCCACCCGAAGTTCAGGCAACTTGATGAAGACCTGAGGGTCGAAACGTTGCGTTTTTCAAATAAAGTGAAGCGGGAGATATCAGTGTGTAGATCTCTCCTCTCTCCTCACGTATGTTCTCTCAGATCCAGCGCCTGGCCTCGTAGTGTTGGATGAGCGCTCAGCTCGTTGGTGTGTGTGTTGAGGGCTGACTAGTAGTGTTGGATGAGCGCTCAGCTCGTTGGTGTGTGTGTTGAGGGCTGACTCAACCATGCAAGCTGCTGCAAAGCTACTTCCTGCTGATTCCATTACTGTTGACCAACAACCAGTTTTGAGCTCTGATGGGATCTCACAGAGACTGAGCTTGACCGTGGTGTGTGGGAGAGACCTACTGTCCAGCATGAAGGAGAGAGAGAGAGAGAGAGGGGGAGAGAGAGAGAACCGAGCGGGTTTAAGGTTAGACAAAGAGAGAGAGAGAGAGAGAGAGAGAGAGAGAGAGAGAGAATGGGAGGGAGAGGAGTGTGAGAGAATGTGTTGGTTAGTCTCGTGTGAAAGACAAATGACAAGCAGATTTGAAGTGTGACGTTGGGTAAAGTGACAGGTTCTTTCTGTTCCTGTTCCCCTGGCGCTTGTACAGTTCACGTTTCTGCTCTTGTCTGAATGCAATTACTGTAAGTTGCTTTGGATAAAAGTGTCAACTAAATGATTATAATGTAATATAGTGTAATGTTGTCTGAAGATCACATGTTGATCTGTTCAACTGATCTGGCCATGCACGTTTCATGTTTGGATGTTGGCGTTTGTGTTTGGGGGCGGCTGTAGCTCAGTTGGTAGAGCGGGTCGTTCAATGATCGAAGGGTCAGTGGTTCGAATCCCAGCTCCGACTGTCCACATGTCGAAGTGTCGTTGAGCAAGACACCTAACCCCAAATTGCTCCCAATGAGCAGGTTAGCACCTTGCATGGCAGCTACCGCCATTGGTGTGTGAGTGTGTGTGTGAATGGGTGAATGAGAGGCCATTGTAAAGTGCTTTGAGTGGTGCTAAGGTGGAAAAGCGCTATATAAGTGCAGTCCATTTACCGTTTGTGTCCCAGTCGGGCAGCTGGAATGGGCAGCGGTCCTGATGTGGTGGCGCCCACTATGACCTGATGGGCAGCGGTCCTGATGTGGTGGTGCCCACTATGACCTGATGTCTAGTCTTCTCAGGAGGGGGCGAAGGCAGACTAGTGTAGTCTTCTCAGGAGTGGGCGAAGGCAGACTAGTGAGTCTGAGTCCGACTTGTTTTAGATGTGATGATGAGGATTAGCAGACGGCCACAGCGTCTGAGTGAGAAGGTTATTTCTTGGCTGGGTTTCTTGACAGGCTGCTTTTAGCAGAACTGCCTGTTGACGAACACCTCAGCTGGAGGGAGGGTTAGAATATGTTTATGTCAGCTTTTGTTGTTGTTGTTATTTAGGGAGACGGGTACTGCTCTCTCAGGGGTATGAGCTCTGCTGGGGCTGCTGCTGTCTTGAATAAAGGAAAGACTTGTGATAATCTATAAATAATCTCATTCAATAAAGTGTTCTAATAAGACATTAAGCTGTCGTGATCTTTATATTTCCCCATAATGCAGCATACTGGAATTAAGATTAGAAACTGAATTCTGTTGAATTAGATTAATTATTTGAAGGCATTAGATCTACACCCACGTATCACATCACCTTATTGTTCATGTAATATAAACCAGGACTTCCATTTCAAACCCGATCTCATAATACTCATGAGTATTTATCAAGCTCTGAATGCATGTTGTATTGTTCTATGTTGATGTACTGCCTTATGGGAATGTATATGGTATTTCCAGATGTCTGTGTGTGTGTGTGTGTGTGTGTGCGTGCGTGCGTGCGTGCGCGTGCGTGTGTGTGTGTGTGTGCGTGTGTGAGAATGTCAGATGGAGGCGGTCTATCAGGGTGTGAGAGTGTGTCGTTCAGTGTTGTACATGTATGTATGTTCTGAAGGACCCCGGATCCCAGAATGCCAGCCTGGAACCAGGGTGTCTAGCCGCCTGCCTGAGCTCTTCCTCAAACATTTTTCTCCAGGCAGCTGAAAGGACACCTCAGCCTGGCCCCAAGCTAGTCCCCTGTTGCCATGGGGACTTGCATGCACACGATCCCGGTCTCCCCGTTGCCATGGCTATGAAGGGGTGAGAGAGACAGAGAAAAGGAGGGAAAGACAAACAGTTGAACCGGAGAACGAGAGAGCATTTGAATTTTAATTTGAGTCAGAGAAAGAGAGACAGAGAAAGAGAGACAGAGAAAGAGAGTCAGAGAAAGAGAGAGTGTTTATGAGGGTGGGATGAAAGATAGACCAGAGAGAGCAGTCAGTAACGAGGAGGGAGAGAGAATGAAGAGGAGAGAGGAGGAGGGGGAGGAGAGGACGGGAGAGAGGGGGAGGAGAGGGGGAGAAAAGGAGGCCAGGTTCAAAGAGGAGTGGGGGGGGGGGGTGTGTGCTTAGAGGAAGAGTAATGATGACAGATATAAAGAGATGGGGGGGAAATGGTTTGCGTGAGGGAGGACACACAAGAGAGAGAGAGAGAGAGAGAGAGAGGGAGAGAGAGAGAGAGAGAGAGAGAGAGAGAGAGAGAGAGAGAGAGAGAGAGGGAGAGAGAGAGAGAGAGAGAGAGAGAGAGAGAGAGAGAGAGAGAGAGGAGGATGTCGGAACGCCACAGCATAAGTAAATGATGGCAGTTACATAAAACAGGTCAACAGAGGCCTTGACAGAACAGAGCAGCCCTGGGAAGTCAGAACAGAACCAGCCCTCACCAGATAGAACAGAACCAGCCCTCACCAGATAGAACAGAACCAGCCCTCAGAACCAGCCCTCACCAGATAGTAGAGAACCAGCCCTCACCAGATAGAACAGAACCAGCCCTCACCAGATAGAACAGAACCAGCCCTCACCAGATAGAACAGAACCAGCCCTCACCAGATAGAACAGAACCAGCCCTCACCAGATAGAACCTAACCAGCCCTCAGAACCAGCCCTCACCAGATAGAACAGAACCAGCCCTCACCAGATAGTAGAGAACCAGCCCTCACCAGATAGAACAGAACCAGCCCTCACCAGATAGAACAGAACCAGCCCTCACCAGATAGAACAGAACCAGCATCACCAGATAGAACAGAACCAGCCCTCACCAGATAGAACAGAACCAGACCTCAGAACCAGCCCTCACCAGATAGAACAGAACCAGCCCTCACCAGATAGAAGAGAACCAGCCCTCACCAGATAGAACAGAACCAGCCCTCACCAGATAGAACAGAACCAGTCCTCACCAGATAGAACAGAACCAGCCCTCACCAGATAGACAGTCTAGTCTTTCAGGGTTGAATGGGCAAACGGACGTGTTTCGGCCTTAAAGCCAACATCAGCAACGAGACGGAACCGCGTCCGTGTCCGTGTGACTGTTCCTTGAGACCAGGAGCTGTGTGACTGTTCCTTGAGACCAGGAGCTGTGTGACTGTTCCTTGAGACCAGGAGCTGTGTGACCAGGAGCTGTGTGACCAGGAGCTGTGTGACCAGGAGCTGTGTGACCAGGAGCTGTGTGCCTCTCACACTTCACACCAACTCAGGCCTAACAGACACAATGCGTTTAATAGATTAGATCCAGTCTTCTAACCCTTACTAGGCTCTTTGGGATAGTTTGACTAAATCGTTGCGATCTGAGTAAATCGACCGGTGTTGACATCGTCAGAGTATTGTGTTGACATCGTCAGAGTATTGTGTTGACATCGTCAGAGTATTGTTGTTGACATCGTCAGAGTGTTGTTGTTGACATCGTCAGAGTATTGTGTTGACATCGTCAGAGTGTTGTTGTTGACATCGTCAGAGTATTGTGTTGACATCGTCAGAGTATTGTTGTTGACATCGTCAGAGTGTTGTTGTTGACATCGTCAGAGTATTGTGTTGACATCGTCAGAGTGTTGTTGTTGACATCGTCAGAGTATTGTGTTGACATCGTCAGAGTATTGTTGTTGACATCGTCAGAGTGTTGTTGTTGACATCGTCAGAGTATTGTGTTGACATCGTCAGAGTGTTGTTGTTGACATCGTCAGAGTATTGTGTTGACATCGTCAGAGTGTTGTTGTTGACATCGTCAGAGTGTTGTTGTTGATGCCTCATAACACACATTGGCTCTGCAGCTGGACGCAGCGTGGAGTCAGGAACAGATCACTCAGGCTGTTTTTCATTATGTTTCCTCATTGCTGCTTTTCTAAAGCCTGGACAGCCCAAACAGTGTAGTGTCCCTTCT
>NW_028176008.1:15000-16696 GCF_949987555.1 Borostomias antarcticus
TGTGTGTGTGTGTGTGTGGCATTTCAAACGCACGTCACTTTGAGACGGTTGTCCTGAACAATGGAGCCAGAAAGGCGAACTCGGAGGAGCGCCCGCGGCATCACTTGTCAGCAACATGAGACGGGACACCTAACACGGGTTAAACCATTCAGGAGGGGGAGGGGGGGGGGGAGGGAGGAGGGGAGGAGAGGAGAGGAGAGGAGGGGAGGGGGAGGGGGAGAGAGGAGGGGGGAGAGGAGGGCATGGGGAGGGGGAAAGGAGGGGGAGACAGGAGGGGGAGAGAGGAGGGGAGGGGGAGAGAGGAGGAGGGGGAGAGAGGAGGGAGGAGCGGAGGGGGAGAGAGGAGGGGAGGGGGAGAGAGGAGGGAGGAGCGGAGGGGGAGAGAGGAGGAGGGGGAGAGAGGAGGGAGGAGCGGAGGGGGAGAGAGGAGGGGAGGGAGGAGGGGAGAGGGAGGAGGGCATGGGGAGGAGGAGGGGAGGGGGAGGGGGGAGGGGGAGGGAGGAGGGGAGGGGGAGAGAGAGATCTGAGAGGCGCTCTGGCAGAGCAACAAGCCACAGACAAAGGAAGTACAGACGGAGAGAGAGAGAGAGAGAGAGAGAGAGAGAGAGAGAGAGAGAGAGAGAGAGAGAGAGAGAGATACGGACCCTGAGAGGCAGAGGGACGGATGGAGAGGAGGAGGGAGAGAGGAAGAGAGATGTGTGTGTGTGTGTGTGTGTGAGTGTGGTGTGTGTGTGTGTGTGTGTGTGTGTGTGTGTGTTCTGCTCAGCAGTAGTGTATAACTGTACACAGGGAGGGAGTTGACCCAGTCTCTGCATAACAATGACAGGATATTCTACAGTGGTAATGACTGCCTTAACATTGTGCACACACACACACACACACACACACACACACACACACACACACACACACACACACACACACACACACACACCCTCTGAGGCCTGAAGGTTTTCCATCCAGACATCCGCTCTCTCTTGCCCCTGGCCGCCATGTTTGGACGGATGGCAGCGAGATGTCCCCCTGGTCTTCCTCAGACTGACACACGCACACGCACACGCACACACACACACACACACACACACACACACACACACACACACACACACAGACAATATCTGCTGATCCACACACTCCTGTGTTTTTGAATGGCGAGCAGGAAGGGGCGGGGCATCGGGCACCTGTACTTCCTGTGGTTCTAGGAGGTTCTTCCTGTGGCTCTAGGAGGTTCTTCCTGTGGCTCTAGGAGGTTCTTCCTGTGGCTCTAGGAGGTTCTTCCTGTGGCGTGAGTTCTGATTGGCTACCGGAGTGGAAGTTGAGTGCAGAACGTCCCTGGTTTGTTCCACAACCGTTTGGGTGACTGGAACCTTCATTGGTCCTGGACTAAGAGAAAGAGAGACCTACAGAGAGAAAGAGAGAGCTACAGAGAGAAAGAGAGACCTACAGAGAGAAAGAGAGAGCTACAGAGAGAAAGAGAGAGTTACAGAGAGAAAGAGAGAGCTACAGAGAGAAAGAGAGAGCTACAGAGAGAAAGAGAGAGCTACAGAGAGAAAGAGAGAGCTACAGAGAGAAAGAGAGAGCTACAGAGAGAAAGAGAGAGTTACAGAGAGAAAGAGAGAGCTACAGAGAGAAAGAGAGAGTTACAGAGAGAAGGAGAGAGCTACAGAGAGGGGACAGAGAGAAGGAGAGAGCTACA
>NW_028176006.1:0-7500 GCF_949987555.1 Borostomias antarcticus
GCTCTGTGTGGATGTTAGCATGGAGGTTAAAGCCCTGTGTGGATGTGTTAGCATGGGAGCTAAAGCACTGTGTAACTGGGTTTGATGATGGTAGAATAACTGGGTTTGATGATGGTAGAATAAATCAGGTTGTTAATAGTGGAATAACTCGGGGGGTGATAATAGTAGAATAACTCGGGGTGATAATATTAGAGGAGAATAACTCAGGTTGATGGCAGAGCAGAGGTGGGCTGTGGAGCAGGTCCTGACAGAGACCCTGCACCCTTCTTCTCATCCGCCCTCCCCCCCTCCCTCCACCCTCCACCCTCCTACCCTCCCTCACACTTTTATAGGCAGGGGGGTTGACTGTACTCGTTTGTGTGTGTATGGGGGAGATGTAGGTGTGTGTGTGTGTGCGTGTGTGTATGGGGGAGATGTAGGTGTGTGCGTGTGTGTGTGTGTGTGTGTGTGTGTGTGTGTGGGCAGGTGTGCATACCAGAAGCCTGCTAGTCAGTCCAGTGCGTGACTCCTGTATTACCGACTATACCTGCTGGCTAGACTTCCAGGTCCCACATCACCCAGGGCTAATGCTGGCTGTCAGCACACACACACACACACACACACACACACACACACACACACACACACACACACACACACACACACGTTCAGGACAGGTCTGAGCCCAGCTCCTCCATCCCCCCCGCTTCCCTGGCAGTCATTAGAAGCCCGATGTTTGTGACTGGGGTATAGGTTAGAGCAGAGGATTCTGGGATGGGACTGGGGTACAGGTTAGAGCAGAGGATTCTGGGATGGGACTGGGGTGCAGGTTAGAGCAGAGGATTCTGGGATGGCGCATGCGGGGATTCAAGCTAACTAACTGCAGGGCTCATGAGACAAAGAATGTGATGTATTCATAAGCTTTCATTAGTCTAGCCTACATTTCTGTGTGCGTGTGTGTGTGTGTGTGTGTGTGTGTGTGTGTGTGTGTGTGTGTGCGTGCGTGGCGCGTGTGTGTGTGTGTGTGTGTATGTGTGTGTGTGTGTGTGTGTTGGTGTTTATGCAGCATCTGCTGTGTACCAGTCTGAGTCAGCAACAGATGGAGAAAAGAAGATATGTCACTGAACACGGCAATGGAGGCAACCATTTATCTCTGCGGGGGTTGGGGGGGGGGGGGGGGGGGCAACTCGCACACCACTGCCCCCCGCCTCCTCTCCTCCCCCTCTGTCCCTCACCCCCTCAACCCCCTCCTCCTGCCTCCCCCTCCCCCCTGCCCCGCGCTCTGACCTTGCAGTGTCCTCCAGCAGGATTGATTCAGCCCTGCTCCTCCTGAGAAACCCTATCTCCACATCCACATCACCACTGGACATTCCTCTCCCCAGCCAAGAGCTCACTCTTTCCCTTTTATGAAGAGTAGCTTTTCACTCCGTTTTATCATGTTTCTCTCTCCCTCCTCCCCCTCCTCCTTCTTCTCCTCCTCCCCCTCCTCCCTCTCCCTCCCCCTCCTCCTTCTTCTCCTCCTCCCCCTCCTCCTCCTCCTCCTCCTCCCTCTCCTCCTCCTCCTCCTCCCTCCTCCCTCCTCCCTCCCCTCTCCTCCCTCTCCTCCTCCTACCCCTCCTCCCTCTCCTCGTCCTCCTCCTCCCCCTCTGCAGTGAGACGGGGGGGGATGAACCGAGGGTGATTAATGCTTTTTATCAGCTTCATGCCTCAACCTTTTCAGGCATCACCATCGTCCTCTGGGGGAAATAGTTCTTTGTGTTCCCCACACCTCACACACCTCACACACCTCACACACCTCACACACTCACACACTCACACACTCACACACCTCACACATCTCACGGCACCTCGCTGCTCCGCATCCTGGAAGATTAATGGAGCGCGTTAAACTCGTTTGACTTTGCATTCGTTGGTAGGCTCACGATGAGAGGGAACGCCAAATAGTGAAACGCAAACATCAAATGTCAAAGCCCCTATTTTGTAATGAAATTAATTCTATACACTCTACTTGCACCATGAGTGACTGTTTGAATTAATTTACTCAATATAAGACTGTTTAACATTAAGTGTGTCAGAGGGAAAAGGTTATGCTTTTGAATTCGTGTGCTCCTTCAGAGGCATGGGAGGAGTCTGACTCCACACGGTATATATGCTGGGGTTCTAGAATATTCTAGTTCTGATCCCCGCTGCAATTAACCCTGATAGTCCTGATACCTGTTGAGGGTAATCAGTAATTGGCCACTTAGTCCATTATCTGCCCGTGTCCCCCCAGAACATGGATGGTAAATGGACGGCACTTATATAGCGCTTTTCACCTTAGCGGCACTCAAAGCGCTTTACAATGGCCTCTCATTCACCCATTCACACACCAATGGCGGTAGCTGCCATGCAAGGTGCTAACCTGCTCATTGGGAGCAATTTGGGGTTAGGTTGTCTTGTCTTGCTCAAGGACACTTCGACATGTGGGCAATCTACCCCTGTCATGGTCTGTCTGGGACCCCTGCGGATATCCGTGCCAAATATTACATCCCTAGGCCTCACCCAGGGGGCGGAGTCAGTATGAGTCAGTAAGAGAAGATATAACTTCATTATCCAACCAAGGTTGGAAATTTGTCTTTGGTCTCAACATGAGGCACCATAGAAGAAAACACAAAACCAGCATTCTAACTCACATTCACAATAACACAGACAAGTATAAACGAGTTATAAACCAGACGACTATTTCAAAGACAGAGAGATCTGCCCCAGACCCCCTAACGATGTGCTGTAGCCTAGCAAAGCTTACATTACATCTTACATTAGATTAAAGTCATTTAGCAGACGCTTTTATCCAAAGCCACTAACAATAATAGCATTTAACGTAGAAAAGCCAATTTTCTACTACTTGCCAGAACTCACAAGTGCATCTCCTTTCTAAAACAAGTGACTAAGAGCATAATCTAGTGCTGAAGGCAAAGTGCAAGAATAGCAACCCCAAATACAATAGGTGCTTAAGAAGGAGGATCGTGGTAGTTACTTCTTGAAGAGATGAGTTTTGAGCCTGCGATGAAAGATGGGCAGCGACTCTGCTGTCCTGACGTCAGTGGGCAGTTCTTTCCACCACTGCGGGGTCAGGACAGAGAAGAACCATGACCGTCGGGTCAGGACAGAGAAGAGGGGTCAGGACAGAGAAGAGCCGTGACCGTGGGGTCAGGACAGAGAAGAGCCGTGACCGTGGGGTCAGGACAGAGAAGAGCCGTGACCGTGGGGGTCAGGACAGAGAAGAGCCGTGACCGTGTCGATCCGTAAACGAGAGAAACCTCAGAGCTTTACGAGTGAATAAAGGTTTGAAAATGACAACGATCGAGCGCAGGGGCCTCGGAGTGACGGGGCAACCATCTGTGAAAGCTGTGAAGAATGTCTCCAGGCCTAAAGCAACAGTGTCTGTCTCCGCCGGCTGAGCAGGGGGCTGCTGGGACACGCAGGCACAGCTTCCAGACTACAACTCCCAGGGGCTCTTTAGCCAACCTGTCCCAGGACTGCCTTCCTGAATACGCTAATGTGACACCGTGATCAAACAGAGCTGCAGCTACAAAACGCGCTTGACAGAGCACACGCATTAGACTGACGGTGGCTTCAGGTGGCAGCCCAGGTGTGAGTGTGAGTGTGTGTGTGTGTGTGTGTGTGTGTGTGTGTGAGAGAGAGAGAGAGAGAGAGAGAGAGAGAGGAGAGAGAGAAGGTGTGTGTGTACATTATGTCAGAGTAATGTGATTTCTGTGTGTGTGTGTGGTGTACACGTCTGTTGACTGATGCGTGGAGACAAGTGCAAGGGCATCCATGATCTACAGTGTGTTAAAGTGTGTGTGTGTGTGTGTGTGTGTGTGAATATGTGTCAAGACCACCTAATCACCAAATCCACAGAGCGAAAATCACAGGTCAATCAAGATGTTCTCCAAGAACCATGATGGATCCATCATGAGAGATGTTCTCCAAGAACCATGACGGATCCATCATGAGAGATGTTCTCTAAGAACCATGATGGATCCATCATGAGAGATGTTCTCTAAGAACCATGATGGATCCATCATGAGAGATGTTCTCTAAGAACCATGATGGATCCATCATGAGAGATGTTCTCCAAGAACCATGATGGATCCATCATGAGAGATGTTCTCTAAGGAACCATGATGGATCCATCATGAGAGATGTTCTCCAAGAACCATGATGGATCCATCATGAGAGATGTTCTCTAAGAACCATGACGGATCCATCATGAGAGATGTTCTCCAAGTACCATGATGGATCCATCATGAGAGATGTTCTCTAAGAACCATGATGGATCAATCATGAGAGATGTTCTCCAAGAACCATGATGGATCCATCATGAGAGATGTTCTCCAAGAACCATGATGGATCCATCATGAGAGATGTTCTCCAAGAACCATGATGGATCCATCATGAGAGATGTTCTCTAAGAACCATGATGGATCCATCTACTCAGTGGGATCACTGGAGACTGTTGAGAGATGGGAGTCAAATACGCTTGAATACTGAGCCATGCTGCCCCATAATGCAACATCCCCAGAGGGATACCGCCCACTGTAAAAAGAGAAGAAGAAGAGCTCGTTTTTCATCCAACAATGGTCAATAACAATAATGGGGTTTATTTGTCATAGGTAGGCTACTTGATATGGGTTCGGTACCCATGGACAATGACATGCTAAGCTGCATCCAACATGGGATCTGGACCCTACGATCCTGATGTTGAAAGAGTTTTGTGCTACACAGCTATTCTGTGTTCTGTCTTCTGTTAGAATAACGTGAGAATGTGTTGAGCTCAGTGTGGGAACGTCTTCAGACTTCACGCAGGGTGACGAGGTGATTTCAACACAGCTCCGAGCCCTCAGGAGCTAATGGCTTATTCAAGGCGAGGACACTCTGACGTGGCATCAAAAAATACATTCCTTCAGGAGACAGCTTTCATGGTACAGGAGTATATTTGGCGGTAGATCTCTGGTTTCTGCACTTGAAGTGTTTCTGATTCCAAGTGTTCCAGGTCTGTTTGTTTCGGGCCGAGGGGCGGCTGCGACATCACTGACGGGAGCTGAATAATTGCTGTGTCACTGTGACACCAACAAACAGACAGAAAACTCTGAGCAAACACACGTTTTAGTTTGTGTTTTGGTGAAGGTTGGTCGGGAACTCAGGGGTTGGGGGGGTGCTGGTGAACACTAGGCCAGGACAGTTGACAAGGGATTCCCCATCAATCAACGGCCCACTGTGCTCTTGAGCAAGGCACTTAACCCCAACACTAGCTCATAACTGTACGCCACTTTGAATAAAAACGTCTGCTACAGAACTAAATTAAAAATAAATCAAAAATGTTAGTAAACATTTCAGCTGAGGTGTGAGGGCATGGAGGGATGGAGAGAGGGAGGCAGGGAGGGAGGGAGGGGAGGGAGGGAGAGAGGGAGAGAGGGAGAGAGGGAGGAGAGAGGGAGGGAACAGGGAGGGAGGAGAGAGGGAGGGAGGGAGGGAGGGAGGGAGAGAGAGAGGGAGGGAGGGAGGGAGGGAGGGAGGGAGGGAGGGAGGGAGGGAGGAAGGGAGGGAGGGAGAGAGGGAGGGTAGGGGAACAGGGAGGGGTAGAATGACCGATAGCTCTACAGACAGGCCAACAAAGAGACTGATGTACCATGAAGACAGATGGGTCTGGAATGGACACACAGACGCTTCGGAAGAGATACAGATTGACAGGAAGCAGACTGCCCGACCCCCGAGCGCAGACTGAGGACGGACTAAATAACTACAAACTAGCGTTAGTATGAGAGTATAGAGTATATCTAGAGTATGTCTAAATGAGAGTATAGAGTATCTAGACTATGTCTAAATGAGAGTATAGAGTATATCTAGACTATGTCTAAATCACTGGCATGCAACAAGGCTGCCCAATCTCTCCTGCAAAGTTTCTATTTCATTTGTTCACACACACACACACACACACACACACACACACACACACACACACACACACACACACACACAAACACTATTCTGAAGCCATATGCCCGGGGGTTCCAGGTGCGTCGAGAGGGATTTTAAGGTAATGGTGGTTGACCACAATGGCGCCACAATGAATAGAACCTCCGAGGGCGAGGCCAGTGATCCTGTTACCCATGAGGCTATGGATGTCCTCGCCCCCATCCTCTCTCTGTTCTACACACACACACACACACCACACACACACACACACACCTCTCTCTCTCTGTTCCCCCCCCCCCCCCCACACACACCTCTCTCTCTCTCTGTTCTCCCCCCCCCCCCCCACACACACACACACACCTATCTCTCTCTGTTCTCCCCCCCCACACACACACACCTCTCTCTCTCTGTTCCCCCCCCCCCACACACACACCTCTCTCTCTCTGTTCTCCCCCCCCCCCCCCACACACACACACCTATCTCTCTGCCCCCCCCCCCCACACACACACACACCTATCTCTCTGCCCCCCCCCCCCCCACACACACACACACCTCTCTCTCTCTGTTCTCCCCCCCCTCCCACACACACACCTCTCTCTCTCTCTGTTCTCCCCACACACACACACCTCTCTCTCTCTGCTCTCCCCCCCCCACACACACACCTCTCTCTCTCTCTGTTCTCCCCCACACACACACACCTCTCTCTCTCTGCTCTCCCCCCCCCCCACACACACACCTCTCTCTCTCTGTCCCCCCCCCCCCCCCCCCCCACACACACCTCTCTCTCTCTGTTCTTCCAGAGGGCAGCGGTATCAGCAGCAGCCTTGGACTCCCAGGCTTGGTGCAAAGCCCCGGGCAGCCAGAAACACAAGCTGTGTGTGTGTGTGTGTGTGTGTGTGTGTGTGTACATCTGGGAGGTGGTGGTGCTGTAGCCACCATTATCAGCATCCAGCCCGTCAGAGTGGCCAAAAACCTGTGACCCAACGAGCTCTGATCCAGAACCCTGGATGGTCGGTTCCCCAACGAGCTCTGACCCAGAACCCTGGATGGTCAGTTCCCCAACGTTGCTTGTAGATGTCTGATCCGAACGCCAAGGGGCCGGTCTAGTCTGCTAAGGGGGAGGTGATTATCTCAAGGTCATACTAAGAACAAAGAGAGAGTCTGCAGTGTGCTTGTTTTCTCTGAGGCTGGTCCATCCATACACAGCGTCACCTTCTATTATCAGAGCATCACCAGATCTGAATGTTCACCAGGGATAGCAGAGATGGCGTTATCAGAGGCGGGCAGATGGATATCTAACGGCCCAATCAGGAACCCAGATGGATATCTAACGGCCCAATCAGGAACCCAGATGGATATCTAACGGCCCAATCCGGAACCCAGAGTGCAACGCTGTCGCGGTTCTAAAGGTCGTTACAGAGAGGTTAGCGTTCTCTCTGAGGGGGAGCAGGACAGAAATGTCAAAACGCAGACAAGTCGTCAAATGCAAATAGAGCAGAACGTTATCGCATGTTTGGACGCATAGAGAACACGCTCGTAGAACAGAGCAGCACAGAGAACGTG
>NW_028176005.1:0-2500 GCF_949987555.1 Borostomias antarcticus
GGAGAGAAAGAGAGAGAGAGACAGAGAGAGAGAAAGAGAGAGAGAGAGAGAGAGAGAGAAGAGGGAGAGAAAGAGAGAGAGACCACATCTGCTCAGGACAGCCGCAAGATCACCGCCGTCACGTCGGGAGGCGGACGCGCCGTCTTAAAATAGCGGCATGACTTCAGTTTTTCCGACGTTTTTATCTGTTTAAAGCGGCGCAGTTCATCCCAGGGTTTTGGCCGCAGACTTTTCCAACTCTATTTACCAAATATCATTAGCAATTATAGTAGAAAACCCGTGGATTATGCAAGCTTTTCAGAAAAAGGCCTCAGGCTAGAGCTCGCATTATGTCTGATGAAAATCAACAGTGAAATGGGAGATTGCTCAAAGCTGAGAAGCCCCCTGAGCTACGCTCACAATCGCTCTCCAGCTATTCTTCTTCAGCACTTAATAATTAATCAGCGATTGAATAGAAAACGGCGTGCGATGTTTGTGAACGTAGCCTTAACGGCCATGATTGCGTCACGCTCGGTTACTCGTTCCACACCATTTTCCCTGCCTGACCCAATATCCATAGCCAAAGGCCTCTCTCTCTCTCTCTCTCTCTCTAAAGATAGTGTTTATATTTTCATCGGGGGAATGACGAGCCAAGCACCTTAACCAGATGGTGATAGTCTTGAACAAAAGCTCTTAAATATTGTATGTTTCTGTTAGGTAGTGTCCTTCTGTAACACTCAGTAACAATAGTGTGTTTAGCTCACTCTTTGACTATCAAATTATTTGCTCTCCCAACAGATAAACAATTCTTCCTTTGGGCTTTCAGACAATTTAAATACCGCAAGACAGAGCAAATAACATCGGTAAACTTTTTTTTTTTTTTATGAGGTAGCAAAAAGCAACAGTAGTTTGACTGTTTGTTGGGTGTTTGCTGGTTAGCCAGCCAGACGACCTGGTGACTTGGGCGGCGTGTTTTCCTGGCTTTGTGCTTCGGAAAGAGTAATTGTGCTTAAATGTCACCTTTATGAACGTCATTATTGGCTTTACATCGCCGCGCGATTACCGGTTATTCATAAATGCAGCAGATGTGCTACTGTTTGTTTCTGGGAGCGTCTAGTCAACATATGCTTTCTATTGATGTGCAAAGCCTACAGGATTATATGCAAACATAGTCCACCTGTCTAAATATCTATAGGGATGTTGGACAGGTGTGTTCAACAAAAATCAGCTGACATGCAAACTAGGTGCCTTAGTTAAACAGTGGCTGGGCAAATATATGCAAACGAGTCCCATGGAAATGTGGGATACTACAATATATGTGTCTGCATGAATGCGAGAAGCACATTGTGAAAAGAGGTGAATAGCTCAAGATAAAACATGTACAATTTCCCCCCAGGCATCAATAAAGTATACATCTATCTTTACTGTACATTTACTGTATCTACTGTATAATGAATTGAAACAGAGCATGTTCTTCAAAGGATGGATTTGAGGAAGTTTGAGGGGTAAGGAAAATGCTTCGTTGACTGTGGTGCATTTGTTCCAGTCGACGTACTTTGCAGATGATCTCGTTCTCTCTCGTAACGTGCTATTCGTCGGCTCTCTAGAAACCCACTGCAGAGAAGTAGAAATGGCGCCTCGGGGGGAAAATGCTTGTGATCTTCCCACACGTATCACTAACGCTCAGGAAGCAGCGGTACCGCGTCATGCCCGATGCCAACGGCGCTCCGGTCCGCTCCCCCCTCGGAGCCACGGATGGGACCAGGAATTCCAGCCATTCCCGCTCTGCCCAAACGAGCTTCCCATCCCGGGGAAAAAGGGCTGATGGCTGGGGTTTAAAGGACTCGGCACTGACACACATAATGACACAGAGTGAAAGATTTAAGAAATGGCTGATTCGGGGGTGGTTCCGTTTTCTCCCCCCGTCATCTGTTTTCCCCGTGCGTGCCGGGCGCTCATCTCAGCGCCTGGCGGAAAAGTCGCACGCCGATCTTTCGCCGACAACCGCCTCGTCTTATTGGCCGAGGGTACGAGCCCCTACCTCATCATGAAAAACACCACTGAAACAGTCAATAATAAAACATTAAGCTATTCTAACTAAAACATGGAGGGGACAGTCGCGCCCTGTCTTTTCTAAAAAGCCTATACAAAGAATAATTAGCCCTGACCCTGCTTGCTGGGTGCAGTTCTGAGTTTTATGAGCTGAGAAGAGGCCTGTTACTAAAGCCTAACTATACAGTAGTCAATGAATAACAATGTCCCAAGACCCCCAACCCAGAACCATTAAATTCTTCCGCAGCATTACATCCCGGCAGACAGACCACAGCACTGAGGACAATACGATCACATCCAGCAGATTAGCGGGCGGTTTCTAGCCCCGGGCCGCGGCTGAGTCAGCAAATAACAGGTATCAAATGAAGAAGCTTCCCTGCATGCACCGCTAGTCTGTCGGCATGCCGACCGACGGTAAACAAGACGGCAGCAAAACAATGGAGAGAGAGAGAGGAAGAGAGATAGGGAG
>NW_028176005.1:5000-7500 GCF_949987555.1 Borostomias antarcticus
CCAGAGCTCTGAGAAAAACAAAGGGGGTGTGTCCTTCCCTCCGCAGGGCCACGCCTGCTCTGCGTTTGTTTACAGCGGCGGAGGCGGCGGCCGTAGCGGCGGCGTGCTACACGGACACGCCCCTTACCATCTCACGCAGCGCGCCCGCCGACCCGACACCGGCTGTGACCGGATGACTGGCCAGATAAGACCACATGGAGAGAACGAGGCGTATCCACACACTGGATCACAGCTCCCCATACTTTATTCAATCAACGTTTCGACCACCAGGTCTTCTTCGGGCGAAATGATTTGAAAATCATTTAAAAAATCATTTGATTTGAAAATCATGAAAAATCATTTGATTTGAAAATCATGAAAAATCATTTGATTTGAAAATCATGAAAAACCATTTGATTTGAAAATCATTAAAAATCATTTGATTTGAAAATCATTAAAAATCATTTGATTTGAAAATCATTAAAAAAATAAAAGAAAATCATTAAAAATTAAACAATAAATGATTTGAAAAGCTGTAATCCAGTGTGTGGATATTCCTCTTTCTCTTCGAATCTTGCATGTTTATCCTGCACCTGGCCTAAAGAGAGGTTGGATGTGCACACAGCTACTTGGCCTTACAGATGAGTACTACATCACGCTGTCAGAACCGTCTTTACCAAACGCTTCGAGCGCCGAGGTAGACGAGGAGAGACGGCAGAGCTGTGTTTTCACGCTCGGAGAGATGCGGACGTCGACTGTTAGGAGTTGTTGCGCGAGGCGCTGTCAGCCCGAGAGACATGGAGGCTGGGGAGTGTTTGTCATCTCTGTGACGACTATTAAACGTGTTGTGTGACATGGTGAGTTATTGTCAGGCTTGGAAAACAGACTGGCGATACACACACACACAAACACCACCTGCATTCCCACAGAGGTCCCTAAGCCCAGCCCCTCAAAGCCTGTCATGGGAGGAGGAGGGAGGGAGGGAAGCGTAGGAAGCCCTGAGGGAGGGGGAGGGAGGAGGGGGGGTTGAAGGGAGTGATTTAAGCTCTTCTCTCCAGGGTTGAGGGCAGCTGGCTGGGCCTGGAGAGGAGGTGGGAGTATGGGGGGGGGGGGTAGTGATGGAGGGAGGAGGAGGAGGGGAGAGAGCGATCCAGCTGAGGCAGCAGATCTCTGAGGCCCAGTGCCAATGTCAAGGTGTTGAGTGAGTGAAGCAGGGAGCTCTCCAGACGGGCCCTGAACACAACACGCTCGGCTCGGGGGGGGGGGGCCCAGGGGGGCCTGGGGGGGCCAGGGCCCCGCACCCACGCTGGAAAACACAGAGACGTGCACGCTGCGCACACACCACACACACAGCACACACACCATACAGACATACACACACACACAAAACAGACACACACACACATCATACAGGCAGACAGACACAGACACACACAGATACGCACACACACACACAAAACAGACACACACACATCATACAGACACACACACACACCACACAGATACACACACAACACACAGGCACACACCACACACACACACACACACACACACAGACATGCTCACACCACAGGCCCGTCGGCCAGACCTGGGTCCTTTGTGTTTTAATTAGCTAGCCTGCTGAGATGACCTTCGACCCCCAGCCACTCCCTGTTTGCCAGTGTGGACTGGTGGGAATGACCCCTGGCCAACACTGACCTTTCCTCGGGTTCTTCTCAGCGCTCGCTCTGTGAGAAGCGCTCTCTCTCTCTCTCACAGCCCGACTGGCCAGCTCCCAGATGCAAATGAGACACTATACTAGTTTCGGTGTAGAATTAAATACCGGTCAACAGGAAGCAGTGTGAGTGGCACAAAATACAGTATTATGTGTTTCATTCTGAGCCTAACCCACAACACGGCTCAAACCACTTAGAAAAGTGCAGCTTCAGGGCGCGGAGTAAACCACTTGTTGTGGCAAAATACTATTGGGGACTCTGTAACTACAGTTGTTTGAGAATCTACAGGTCACAGAATCGGATTGGAAGTTGTTCTGCTTCCTCTAAAGTGCGGGCAAAGTGCAACATGAGGAGTAAAGCGCATTATGTTGGGTAAAGTGTAATGAAATGAATCGAGCTATGCTATTGCGTTTCCAAATTGATATGAATTGGTCTAGGTTGTGTGTTTTTAACTCTGTATAGGTGTTTTTTGTCCTATTGTTATGACATGTATGAATGGTACTAACTTTGTGATGGTCTTTTTAACACTGTGCTATTGTAGCATGCAGCACTGACGTTCAAGACAAATTTCCCTTCAGGGACAATAAAGTTTATTCTTATCTTATCTTATCTTATCTTAAAGGTAGGGGGACAACTCTCAATCCACTAGCCTGCCCTGAGCCTGCTCTCTGCTGAGAACTACAAGATTGTGTTTCATGAACAGAGAGAGAGAGAGAGAGAGAGAGAGAGAGAGAGAGACATCCTCATATCTACTGCTGCTTATCTGCCTGTCCCTGGCCCGGTCTGACCATGCTGCTGTCAGTGTG
>NW_028176005.1:32500-35000 GCF_949987555.1 Borostomias antarcticus
CAATAGGGTCTTGATCACGACATGCTGGAGACAATGCCGGATGCATCCCGCTCCGGAGCGCTCGGCGCACAGATCAAAGGCCTGCTGGCATTAATGGCCGACAACTACAAAGAGATGAGCGGCCATGTTTGATTCTGTGGTGTCGTGTCACCGCAGCACCAGTAAAAGTGTGTGTGTGTGTGTGGGAGGGGGGGAAGGGGGGGGCTGCCACATCTGTAACGCAGTCAAGTTCTGTCTGCCAGACAGGCTAGGGAGGGATGGTGCTAGGATGGGGTGGTGAAACCAAACGAGTGAAGGGAACGACACACATACCGAACACAGACACCCGCCACACATACACACACACACACACACACACACACACACACGCACACACGCAGGCACGCACGCATGCACTCACACACACACACACACGCACACACACACACACACGCACGCACACACACACACACACACACACACACACACACACGCACACACGCAGGCACGCACGCATGCACTCACACACACACACACACAGGCAGGCAGGCACGCACACACACACACACACACACACACACACACACACACACGCAGGCACGCACACACACACACGCACACACACACACACACACGCACGCACGCACACACACGCACACACACGCACACACACACGCACACACACACACACACACACACGCCAGCCAGAAGAGTTCTGACGCCTGGAGGGTGAGTTACACGGTGAACTCTAGGACCTGTGGGAGCCGTGGTCCGGGCGCCCAGGGGTGAAGGGAGTGTGTGACCGGAACCAGGACTAAATTACAGGTTCGGGTTTTAACAAGGAGCACAACAGAGGTTCTTAGGTTGGACGGCCTAGCCAACTTGGGGCCGGTGTATTTCCTGAAGACGTTAGGTGTCCAGGGAACTGCCTTGTCCCTTAGCATAGCTACAGGTTATAGGAGAGGATGTGGTTGTAACTGACAGCTGTTGTTCATAGCGAGGCCAATAAAAGGATAGTCGGAAAGGACATAATGGCTAATGACCTGTTCCCAGGTGCCAGACCTTTCTCTAGGCTATAATAATAGTCTGTGTGTGTGTGTGTGTGTGTGTGTGTGTGTGTGTGTGTGTGTGTGTGTGTGTGTGTGCGTGCGTGCGTGCGTGCGTGTGTGTGTGTGTGCGCGTGTGCGTGCGTGTTTATATGTCCCTAGGCTTATCTCAGAGACTACTTCCTTTGCACGTCATGGCATGTCTATGCATGTCAATAGATGTCCTGTCATCACCACACCATATATCACTTCCACAGCCACACAGTGAATCTCTCACTCACAGGACAGAACAGAACCTGATCACATGAAAGAACAGCTAGCTCCAAAAATAACAGTGCTTCATGCAGCGGTAGACGAATGCGGAAATGCAGAAGCAAAATGCTTTTAGGTTTAGGCATGAAAAACGGATTGCTAGGTTAAGTTTAGTCCCGTGAGTGAGTGGGTACGGTTAGGGTCAGCGATGGACACGTAAAACGAAATGGAAAAGACGCGTTGGGAGTTTCGCCGAGCTGGGAGCGAACGTGGGTTATAAGGGGGGGTTTATCGGACGCCCGACGGAATGCGTGGCCTGACGGTCGTGGATGACGAAACGGTGACGTGGCTCCTGGAGGTGTGCCCGGATATAAAGCCCGGGGGACCCCCTCACGAGGCTCGGGGTGGTAAAAGGATAGCCCCTCGGCCCCAAGCCTGGGGGGGGGAAAGGACGCAACATCGAAACCAACACGCCCACCCATCCACTCCACCCAGCCTCCTGGTCTTCTGACACACATTAGTACTCATTATACAGTATTCATTATACAAACAGTACTCATTATGTTCAGTAGTAGCCATTATACAGTACCTATTACATACAATAGTACTCATTATAGAGTACTTGTTACATAGTATTCATTACACAGTAATTGCACAGTGATCATTATATAGTACTTATTATACAGTACCTATTATATAGTACTCATTATATAGTAGTAATAATAATATAATACTCATGATATAGTACTCATTACACACTCATACACACCTTCATGTCAGTACTCAGTAGGTCAGTACTCAGTGGGTCAGTACTCAGGGGGTCAGTACTCAGTGGGTCAGTACTCAGTGGGTCAGTACTTAGCGGGTCAGTACTCAGTGGGTCAGTACTCAGTGGGTCAGTACTTAGCGGGTCAGTACTCAGAGGGTCAGTACTCAGCAGGTCAGTACTCAGTGGGTCAGTACTCAGTGGGTCAGTACTCAATGGATCAGTACTCAGTGGGTCAGTACTCAGTGGATCAGTACTCAGTGGGTCAGTACTAGCAGGTCAGTACTCAGTGGGTCAGTACTCAGCAGGTCAGTACTCAGTGGGTCAGTACTCAGTGGGTCAGTACTCAGCAGGCCAGTACTCAGTGGGTCAGTACTCAGTGGGTCAGTACTCAGCAGGTCAGTACTCAGTGGGTCAGTACTCAGCGGGTCAGTACTCAGTGGGTCAGTACTCAGTG
>NW_028176005.1:40000-46969 GCF_949987555.1 Borostomias antarcticus
AGTAGGAACCAGTACATTACTGTCATATATTACCCAGCACCACTAATGATTTTTGCTGGTCGTACATGAGCTACGTGCCCTTTACACACATGCCATGATATTCCCCGGGTTGAACGCGCAAGGGACAGTCCAGATGGTCTACTGGCAGAGCAAGTCAGCTTATACTTCAGAACTACTACAAAAATATACATTGACAGTAATAAAATAGACTACAAGTGTTTCCTTAATTATATGGTTTATATTAAGACATCGTTTTTATTGCGGAAGACGGCATTTATTTTAATAGCTGAAATGACTTGGTTGGAGAGAAAAATCTGTAGGCTATTATCATTATTATAAGTTGAATATAATATTGTGCTAATCCTTTTAAACTGTATGTTGTTTTTGTTGCTTTTTATAAGATCAAGACCTATATTTTGCAATGCGGTGAGAAATGTGCATTTGCCATGATTGGGTACATGCCATTCATATGTTTTTTTTTGTACATTTGCATGATTACCTATAGGCCCACAATAAACATGATTATGATCACATTAAATGGTAAATGGTAAATGGACTACACTTATATAGCGCTTTTCCACCTTAGCGGCACTCAAAGCGCTTTACAATGGCCTCTCATTCACCCATTCACACACACATTCACACACCAATTTAATGATGTACCTAATGGCAGTGCATGCAATTAAATGTATCATTTGGATGGATTGATGGGCCTGAAAAGGGATGCTTCATTTCCAGGGTACGCAAACTACATAGATCAGAGTGACAGCCTATTACAGGCCTACATTAAAAATATTATATTCATATATCCTCATAAAATACCATAAAAAATAACTTTTTATAACGACGGGTTGGTTTTGGTGTCCTTCTTCCAGTTCCTAGTGTGGGTTGGGGTTACAATAAGGGTTGGGGTTGGGACAGGAAATTGGCTGTGTAGATTTCCTGTGGTATCCCGTTCGTACATGTCCCGTAACAGGTACATTCTGTAGAATGTATTGGGTAAGCTTGTATGTGTGAACGGGCTATGACTCAGACTTAGGTCCGATGAGGCCTTTTCTTCACCCAAGGTGGGATAAGGTTGCAAGTGGATCAGTTTTGAATAAACATATTGGGTAAAGGTGAAATGCCCCAGAGTAAGATGATCCTTGACCCGTAGGTTCATATCTGCCCCCTGAAGTGATCGCCCATCCGACCATGACAGTGACCTCAGATACAACCACACTGACAGAAGTCAATGTGGTTCTCTGGGTCTGACCGGGTCAGCGTGGTTCTCTGGGTCTGACCGGGCCGGTGGAGGCTCACGTCTACTCCTGACCCTCCCGGGTCAGATGTTACACGCACGCCGTTGCGGTGAGATCAGGTGACCGTACACAGAGAGTTCACAGGCCCAGACTGAGATGAAAGATGACCGGTGTTTTAGCGTGGCCAGCCCGTGTAGAGTTGTGGAAATTGACCTCCCTTTAGTTTCTGTGATGTGAGATCTGAGAAGGGCGTGTCAGAACACATCAGAGGCCTGCTCCTTCACCTTCCAACTCCTGCAATAACCGGACCTCAATGTTTCTCCCAACGTTTTCCCAATGTTCCTCCGACGTTGTTTTGACGTTGTTTCGACGGTCTAACGACTCCGGATCTCGAGACTGGGCTCTGACGGACATGTAATCTAATTTGGGGGTGAACGAAGAAACAATACGTCCAGAACATTTGGGGACAATACTGTAAACAAGTCACGCTGCCAACAGCGAGAACACAGCCTCTGATTCATAAGCCGCTCGGATAAAACAAATTCCTACTCCTAACAACAACAACCCATTACTTTTCCCTGAGGCCGGCGTTTATGCAGATCAACGCTCTACTGGAAGCATCAGAAAGGTCTGGTTTGGTCTCCGTCATAGCGTACAGCGACCGCTATCTTTAATATGCAGGAAGTATGCGCAGAAGTCACAGTGACACCTTCCTCTTCCTCTGGCGATAAGAACCCTTCCAAAGGAGAACATGGGGACAGTACGCTGCTCACATGTTACTGCAACATCCCAGGGGGCCTGGGAGACCAGTCACATGTACACAGCAGGGGGCCTGGGAGACCAGTCACATGTAAACAGCAGGGGAGACCAGGCCGGGGAGACCAGTCACATGTAAACAGCAGGGGAGACCAGGCCGGGGAGACCAGTCACATGTAAACAGCAGGGGAGACCAGGCCGGGGAGACCAGTCACATGTAAACAGCAGGGGAGACCGGGGGAGACCAGTCACATGTAAACAGCAGGGGAGACCAGGCCGGGGAGACCAGTCACATGTAAACAGCAGGGGAGACCAGGCCGGGGAGACCAGTCACATGTAAACAGCAGGGGAGACCAGGCCGGGGAGACCAGCCCTATAGGCCGACACTTCTCGTCCATCGGGCCGGCACCAGGCCGCAGGGCAGAGAACCGGCACCGACACCCTCGCCAAGTCCTCTATTTACCAAACTCCTTCATGTACCAAACTCCTTCATTTACCAAACTCCTTCATGTACCAAACTCCTTCATTTACCAAACTCCTTCATGTACCAAACTCCTTCATTTACCAAACTCCTTCATGTACCAAACTCATTCATTTACCAAACTCCTTCATTTACCAAACTCCTTCATTTACCAAACTCCTTCATTTACCAAACTCCTTCATTTACCAAACTCCTTCATGTACCAAACTCCTTCATTTACCAAACTCCTTCATGTACCAAACTCCGTCATTTACCATAACTCCTTCATGTACCAAACTCCGTCATTTACCATAACTCCTTCATGTACCAAACTCTGTCATTTACCATAACTCCTTCATGTACCAAACTCCTTCATTTACCAAACTCCTTCATTTACCAAACTCCTTCATTTACCAAACTCCTTCATTTACCAAACTCCTTCATTTACCATAACTCCTTCATTTACCACAACTCCTTCATTTACCATAACTCCTCCATTTACTAAACTCCTTCATTTACTAAACTCCTTCATTTACCATAACTCCTTCATTTACCAAACTCCTTCATTTACCAAACTCCTTCATTTACCAAACTCCTTCATTTACCATAACTCCTTCATTTACCATAACTCCTTCTTTTACCATAACTCCTTCATTTACCAAACTCCTAAATTTACCATATTGTAACTCCTTTATTTGAGGTCAGCTGAATTCTGTCAACATGCTTCTGATCAGTATGAGGCTTAGCGAAGGCGGCAGCAGTACCGTTCACACAGAACCCAAACACAGCGAGGAGGCGATGGAGAGAGAGAGAGTGAGAGAGGGAACAAACAAAAGCACACAAACCACCGCCCTAAAAAGAAGAAGTGCGGGATTCATCCCTTCCTTTCAAAGGGGCGGGTTATGAGAGCAGTTATCTCAAATGAGGCTCTGGGAACATGCTGGAGAGACATAATTGGGGGCTTGTCCCCGGCCAATTTTTCAGGGCAAATTATCAACGCATGGGTTGGATTGCTGGGACACATTGTGGAGGTGGGAACAGTGGGAGCTTTGAGGGGCCAGCGTGACTCGCTAATAGAATCATTTAGCGCAGTGGGATAATGACAGTCTGTGATGGATGGGCCCAGGCCTCGCATCTGCTGCTCCGCAGGGCTAGCCTGGTGGCTAGCTAGGTCTGGAGGACCAGGGGCACCATTCTAAGGTGTGTGAGTGTGTGTGTGTGTGTGTGTGTGTGTGTGTGTGTGTGCGTGTGTACAGATGATATGGTATGTATGTGCAGCAATCATATACATATAGTAGTAGGTGTGCGGTGTGTGTGTGTGCGTGTGTGTGTGTGTGTGTGTGTGTGCGTGTGCCTGCATGTGTGTGTGTGTGCGTGCGTGTATGTGTGTGTGTGTGTTCCTACAAGCAAGGCCGAGCCAGTGACACAGAGCTCTCTATGCAGCTAGAGACACATGCTTCAGATCACTTCCTCCTATGAGGAGGAGTTAGATTTGTCTTGACATGGCATCCTATATCCTCGAGGCCCGCCTGGCACCGCGCCCACCCGTGCATCTGGAGCTCCCAGCACTACCTGCACTATCACACCACAGTAGCCATGGTCTGGAGCTCCCAGCACTACCTGCACTATCACACCACAGTAGCCATGGTCTGGAGCTCCCAGCACTACCTGCACTATCACACCACAGTAGCCATGGTCTGGAGCTCCCAGCACTACCTGCACTATCACACCACAGTAGCCATGCACTACCTGCACTATCACACCACAGTAGCCATGCACTACCTGCACTATCACACCACAGTAGCCATGCACTACCTGCACTATCACACCACAGTAGACATGGTCTGGAGCTCCCAGCACTACCTGCACTATCACACCACAGTAGCCATGGTCTGGAGCTCCCAGCACTACCTGCACTATCACACCACAGTAGCCATGGTCTGGAGCTCCCAGCACTACCTGCACTATCACACCACAGTAGACATGCACTACCTGCACTATCACACCACAGTAGCCATGCACTACCTGCACTATCACACCACAGTAGCCATGCACTACCTGCACTATCACACCACAGTAGACATGGTCTGGAGCTCCCAGCACTACCTGCACTATCACACCACAGTAGACATGGTCTGGAGCTCCCAGCACTACCTGCACTATCACACCACAGTAGCCATGGTCTGGAGCTCCCAGCTCTACCTGCACTATCACACCACAGTAGACATGGTCTGGAGCTCCCAGCACTACCTGCACTATCACACCACAGTAGCCATGGTCTGGAGCTCCCAGCTCTACCTGCACTATCACACCACAGTAGCCATGGTCTGGAGCTCCCAGCACTACCTGCACTATCACACCACAGTAGCCATGGTCTGGAGCTCCCAGCTCTACCTGCACTATCACACCACAGTAGCCATGGTCTGGAGCTCCCAGCACTACCTGCACTATCACACCACAGTAGCCATGGTCTGGAGCTCCCAGCTCTACCTGCACTATCACACCACAGTAGCCATGGTCTGGAGCTCCCAGCACTACCTGCACTATCAAACCACAGTAGCCATGGTCTGGAGCTCCCAGCACTACCTGCACTATCACACCACAGTAGCCATGCACTACCTGCACTATCACACCACAGTAGACATGGTCTGGAGCTCCCAGCACTACCTGCACTATCACACCACAGTAGCCATGCACTACCTGCACTATCACACCACAGTAGCCATGGTCTGGAGCTCCCAGCACTACCTGCACTATCACACCACAGTAGCCATGGTCTGGAGCTCCCAGCTCTACCTGCACTATCACACCACAGTAGCCATGGTCTGGAGCTCCCAGCTCTACCTGCACTATCACACCACAGTAGCCATGGTCTGGAGCTCCCAGCTCTACCTGCACTATCACACCACAGTAGCCATGCACTACCTGCACTATCACACCACAGTAGACATGCATGTCGTAACTCAATACTGCCATGTTTTCGAATTATGGACAACTTTGCTAAACTCGTTTACCTATGGGAGGAAGTAAGTGAGCATGTGAGATCATGAAAGGTGTTATTATATAGACTCCCTCCGGCTCGCATGACTGGATTACCTCTGGTCCTGGTCGAACATCGAATCAACGTCTACAGGACTTTATAT
The DNA here is from genome assembly GCF_949987555.1 of Borostomias antarcticus. Classification (NCBI taxonomy): domain Eukaryota; kingdom Metazoa; phylum Chordata; class Actinopteri; order Stomiiformes; family Stomiidae; genus Borostomias; species Borostomias antarcticus. Next base: position 45,601 of record NW_028176005.1, read on the forward strand.
ACCAGTCTGTGGTTAAGGGCTGTCAAAAGTGCCATGAAATTGAGTTTGAATATATTCGAATTAATTTAGTAGAGTTTGAACGATATTCGAATTACATGTATTTAAAAAAAAAAGATTTTTCATGAATATAATAGCCTAATAAAATAACCCTTGACTGTATTATTGTACTGTGAACACTGTTACCCCTTGCTGAGGTGTTAACTTTCATCTTTTGATAAGGTGCTGGGTCTGGATTATTGGATTATTGCCCGTAAATAAATAGCGTGTACTTTTTTGACAGCGCGGGAAATGAACGTTTCATGCATGAACATGATTTGCTGCATGATTTTTGATAAATAATATTATATATTACAATATTCAAACTCTAAAATTTAGGTTTGAACTTCTTTTAAAAAAAGATATTCAAATTTTTTTCTAATCTCAAATTTTTTTGACAGCCCTACTGTGGTCAGGTCTGGGGACAGGAGAGTTTGATGTGATTAACGCTGACCGGTCCAGCTCTGGCTAGGGATGTTCCGATCCAATCCATGGGATCGGTATCGGGCCGATACTGGCCCAGAACGTTGGATTGGGATTGGAAAGCCCAGGTATCAGTATCGGTATCGGAAGTGTAAAAAGGGTATCGGGACACCCCTAGCTCTGGCTGTCTTCTCATTCGCTCAGTGTGAGGTTGGTGACTTTACAGTCTCGCCTGGGAAATTCCGCTTTCTAAGCAGGCGAGAATGAATTAGTGCGAAGAGGCGGGAAAAAAGTGAAAAGGCAAGAGAGGGAGAGAGAGAGAGCTTTTCTGAATTGATACAGTCCAGGTGAGGATCTGACTCTTGTGCAGCCACTGGTTTCCAAGGCGTGGGAGTCCTAGGCAGTCTGCGTGTCACTGTGAGGGATTAGAGATGCTGTTTATGGTTCACAGAGAGAGAGAGAGAGATGGGGGAGAGAGAGAGAGTGAAGAGAGAGTAGAGACGGAGGGAGAGAGTGTGTGAGAATGACGGAGAGGGAGAAATATTGAGTAGAGAAAGAGGGAGGGAGGGGCGGAGGGAGGGAGAGAGAGAGATAGGGGGGGGAGAAAGAGCGGGAGAGAGTGAAGAGAGAGTAGAGATGGAGGGAGAGAGTGTGTGAGAGTGACGGAGAGGGAGGAATATCAAGTAGAGAAAGAGGGAGGGAGGGAGGGGGGGGACAGAGGGAGGGAGGGGTAGAGGGAGGGAGGGAGGGAGGGAGAGAGAGAGATGGGGGGGAGAAAGAGCGAGAGAGAGTGAAGAGAGAGTAGAGATGGAGGGGAGAGAGTGTGTGAGAGTGACGGAGAGGAAGAAATATCGAGTAGAGTAAGAGGGAGGGAGGGAGGGAGGGGGCGGAGGGAGGAGGGAGAGAGAGA
>NW_028176005.1:54669-59669 GCF_949987555.1 Borostomias antarcticus
GTGTGTGTGTGTATGTGAGGTGGTGTAGTGTGTGTGTTAGGCGGTGTAGTGGGTGTGCGTGTGTGTGTGTGTGAGGTGGTGAAGTGTGTGTGTGTGTGTGTGTGTGTGTGTGTGTGTGTGTGAGGTGGTGTAGTGGGTGTGTGTGTGTGTGTGTGTGTGTGTGAGGTGGTGTAGTGGGTGTGTGTGTGTGTGTGTGTGTGTGTGTGTGTGTGTGTGTGTGTGAGGTGGTGTAGTGGGTGTGTGTGTGTGTGTGTGTGTGTGTGTGTGTGTGTGAGGTGGTGTAGGGTGTGTGTGTGTGTGTGTGTGTGAGTTCAGGTTTTCCACTAGCGTGTGAGTGACAGGCGGAGGGACCCACCCAGGCGGATGAGGGGTGTTTGTTCAGTGTGAGTGTCACCGGCGACCCCAGACCGGCTAATTCACTTCATCTTTCAAAAACAGCGGAAATCAAACCGACTTTTCCGTCATGGAACCGGGGCTGACCACACAGCGCCATGACGATGACCGCTAAAGGAAAACACGCTCATTAATGACGGTTTAGCCCATGATGTGAAACCACTGAAAAGGTTGGTTGCAAATAATTTAAGTTATATAAATGGTGTTGATGATGATGATGATGATGATGATGATGATGATGAGTGTGTGTGTGTGTGTGTGTAGATGTGTGTGTGTGTGTAGATGTGTAAATGTACAGTATGTACAGTATACATGTATGTGTATCTGTGTGTGTGTGTATGTGTTTGTGTGTGTGTAGACGTGTAAATGTACAGTATGTGTGTGTATCTGTGTGTGTGTGTATGTGTTTGTGTGTGTGTAGACGTGTAAATGTACAGTATGTATGTGTATCTGTGTGTGTGTGTATGTGTTTGTGTGTGTGTAGACGTGTAAATGTACAGTATGTGTGTGTATCTGTGTGTGTGTGTATGTGTTTGTGTGTGTGTAGACGTGTAAATGTACAGTATGTGTGTGTATCTGTGTGTGTGTGTATGTGTTTGTGTGTGTGTAGACGTGTAAATGTACAGTATGTATGTGTATCCGTGTGTGTGCGTACAGTACGCACTATGACTTCCAACTGACATTTGACCTTTGACCTTGGAGACATGCAGTCCATCAGGTTCAGCCTCTTCTGTCACCTCCGCTGTGAAGTCCTGACACTTGTGACTCATCAGAGGCTGCTATTCGTGACCTATGACCCCTCCTCCCCTTCTGCGCTCTCCAGGAAACAATCAACATGTTGTCAGGCTCCGTCACCGTAGCCGTCCCTGTTGACTTAAGACCAGTCCCTGCTCTTAAGTCACGTTGAAACCACAGACAGCGGCAAGTGGAGCTCGACAGGTTTGAACCCACGACCCCCCCCCCCCCCCCGACATACACACACACACGTGCACACACACACACCGTACTGTGCGTTCACAAGGCCTACTCTTCGTCTTCAGAGCGTCAGAATGTTTTGTTATTGTACTGTCTCCGTGTTCTCCTGACTGATGAGCCTCATCGAAATAACCAGTTTCCCCCCCCCTCCACCCACCCCCCCCCCGCCCGAACGCCGCGTGAGGTCACAGCCGGGTCGGCGGCCATAAAGGATGAACTCCTGACCCCGGTTTTGCCCTAATGAGACGCCTCATTGTGTGGGACAGATAGCAGACACAATGAGAGAGAGACGGGCCGCTGGTCTCTCTCGACATGGTGCTTCTATTTGGAGCGGGCGGAGGTTTCTAGGCACGGCGTTTATGACTGGCTGGCCGGTGACCCGACAAACGCCGGGCCGGCCTTTATGAGAGCCGGCTCAGGTTTGGTACCGGGACGGATGAGACGGAGCGGATCAGACAGAGCTTACAGGGATGAGCTCTGGAGAGACGGATGAGCAGGGCGGGTCCGTTTAGTCTCTCTCCCCCCCCCCCCCCCCAACCCCTCAAAGCCGCGTCCTTCCGGACCACGCTCCAGGCTACCGAGCTATTCCCGCGATGAACTAGGCCGCCACATTCCAGAACCGCCACATTCCAGAACCGCCACATTCTAGAACCGCCACATTCCGGAACCGCCACATTCCGGAACTATTCCAGAACCGCGCCAGGCTATTGTTGCAATTCATTTTGAGTGCTTGGTATGCTGTATACATTGGATAGCTTATAATCAGTCATATTGTCCTGTATCGTAAAATACTACTTTAAATATGAGCTAATGCCATTGAAATGGCCAAATGCCTTTCATACTGTAGTTTATAGGGAGCGTTAATACCTTTAATCGTTTTTAGGGATGCATTAATCCGTCCATTCCAACATTGAGTTCATATCAAGTGAACGTTGGATAGTCCTGAAAATTGCTCATTCCTTCAACCTGGAGAATTGAATAGCATAATTAAAAACAACATTGAGTGTAATAACACAATGTGCCTTCGTATAACGCAATCTGCCACTCTGTTTCCTATTGTAAGAGTTGACGATATTTGAAGGAATAAAGAGAGTGCCTATTTTCTGCAACATGTAGGCTATATTTTGATGATCTGTGCACTTTTAGACACATCTCTAAAGTTATGAGAACGAACCCAGCAGTTTCGCTTTGGTTATTTCCGCAACACAATTCACACCCACAACTATTACACTATTTATGTTGACGGTTTGTCACAAACGTTTGCGCTCATGAAATTATAATTCTTTCCTTCAGGCCTGTTTCCCTGTCCCATCGTAAAGGTCCTTCTACTTTAGAACCCGTTTTGGGGTCCTGAGTCAGAACACACTGTTTTGTTTTCATAAACAGCTGGACGCTGGAAACAGACTTCCCTTGCCAGAGGCAAAAAGGGTCAAAAAAATCTAAATAATTATTATTCCGTTTTACTTATATTAAGTAGCCTACTATTAAGCGTTTATAGTGTTTATAGTGTTTTTAGTGTGATACAAACGTGTTTGTCAATTGTTTATTTGTTTAAATAGACTATTATTAGATAATATTAGATATTTGATAGCCGTGAAATGGATGCTAGTTCCCATAAACGCAGATGCCGTTTAGGGTTAAGGTTACTATCAAGTTTAGGGTCCGGTTAAGGTTAGGCTTGTTAGTGTTAGGGTTAGGTGTAGGCTTAGGTATAGGGTTGGGTTAAGGTTAGGGCTAGGTTTAGGATTGGGGTTGAGGTTTGACGGTTACGGGAACCATAACTAGTCTGCGGTTATGGGAACTAGCCACTAGCCAACAGACACGGCCAACAAACGCAAGCAGCCAATAGTTGTTGGGTTCAGTTGGGTTGGTGTGCTCTCTGTTGTTGTTTGTTGGAATCTGTTTTCCCTGAATCTGTTTTCCCCGAATCTGTTTTCCCTGATTCAACTTGTTCAATCAGCGTTTGTTAAGGTTTTGGTTGGCTATGTTTGACGAGTGTGCTTATTATATGATTTTCCAACAAACTCCAACAAACTAACGATATAGCGTCCAAGTTTCCATAACAATTTGGAAAAGTGAATTATTTCCTAACATTCCAAAACTAAACAGGCAATGAGAGAACAGCCTGAATCTATACAGCTGAGTTATTCAGCAATGTCCATCAGTAGCAGAGTACGAGAAGTAGAAAGGTAGGGACAGTACAGGTACAGAGTACAATAATTATTAAAGTACAGTAAGGAAATGACGAGCATCAATGGCATTTACAAACTACAGTCCCATAGGTATTAGTTAATAATTCTCTAAGTGTTTGGAGGGGAATAAAGGATCAGAGCTTGTTTTGTTTCTGAAAGGAGTTCCAGAGTTTAGGGCCCATAATGCAAAAAGTAGCGTTTCCCCAATTCGTTCTAGGAAGGAACGTTTAATTCTAGTAAGTGTCAGCTAGTGGGGTAGTTCAAAACATCTATACGTAAATAAGACTCCATGTTGTATGCTCCTGAGCTTAAAGGAAGGCCACTCCCATTTTTGGTAGAGCATGAAATGATGAGTTATTCTTAAGTGTGAATCTTAAGGAACTATAGCCAGAGTCAAGGGACTTTAGGATCGAGGCTTTGGTGTGCATGTCACCAGTATCACCAGTCAAGAATTGCAGCATACTTCAGAGATAAGATAAAGAATATTAGGAGGAATGTCAACCAGGAAAGGCCATGTGTCTTGCTTGTTGGACCTCTTCCTCCATGTAATGGGCATGTGAGCTTGTTTACACAGAAATGCTGAGAAAAGTAGTATCCCAAACCAATAATTATTTATTCAAACACTGCACTGTAACTTTTATTCCTGGTGTATTTTATTTTTCCTGCATTTTGTTTTAAATACATACAAAGTACAAGAGAATGTTAGTAGAACAGCTTGAGGGAGGAAGAGAAAGAAGGAAATGTGTGTTGGAAATGAAGAGAAAGAAGGAAATGTTTGTTGGAAATGGAGAATCCCCTGATGTTTTGCATTTTATGGTAGGCTAGCTGAGTCATTCTAAATAGCTCTATGCTGATATTTGCCGACACAACCGACACTGTAAATATCTAAAGTGTGGACATGTACGGTACATCTGTTGTTTTTACATAATAACATTATTTACAGGGAAAAATGGAATTTGAAAATCATTTGACTGTGCTTCCACCACTACACACAATGTAAAGGCTATTTCGTTCTTATAAAAAGTTTCAATCCTTTAAAAACTGGCCTTTTCGTTTAGTAAATAGTTTGATTCATTTATTTAAAACAAATAAACAAGTCTCATTTCAGTTTTCTGTCAAATCATTAATAAGTCAAAAGCATGGCGCGGGAGCAGACAGTTACGGGAATAACCGTGGCACCGCTTCGACCCTAAATGGTTGTTTAAGGAAGGTGTTTCTGTTGAAAACATTACTAGAACCTGGAGCTGCTCAGTTGAACCTTCCTCCACACCGTCTTCCAAAGCAGGTCTCTCAGGCCATGTGAGAGGGTTCGGACCAGGGCTAATCTGGCAGGATCTCCCCGAGAAAAACACTGGGTGTCATCCAAAGATAATGGCCGGGTTTCCCGAATGAGTTGAGAAGCTTCTTAACTCCAAAGTACTTCTTAACTCCCATGCAAAG
>NW_028176005.1:62169-67169 GCF_949987555.1 Borostomias antarcticus
TAGTCTGGGGGTGGTCTTGTCTAGTCTGGGGGTGGTCTAGTCTAGTCTAGTCTGGGGGTGGTCTAGTCTAGTGTAGTCTGGGGGTGGTCTTGTCTAGTCTAGTCTGGGGGTGGTCTTGTCTAGTCTAGTCTGGGGGTGGTCTTGTCTTGTCTAGTCTGGGGGTGGTCTTGTCTTGTCTAGTCTGGGGGTGGTCTAGTCTAGTCTAGTCTGGGGGTGGTCTTGTCTAGCCTAGTCTGGGGGTGGTCTAGTCTAGTCTAGTCTGGGGATGGTCTTGTCTAATCTAGTCTGGGGGTGGTCTAGTCTAGTCTAGTCTGGGGATGGTCTTGTCTAGTCTAGTCTGGGGGTGGTCTTGTCTAGTCTAGTCTGGGGGTGGTCTTGTCTAGTCTAGTCTGGGGGTGGTCTTGTCTAGTCTAGTCTGGGGGTGGTCTTGTCTAGTCTAGTCTGGGGGTGGTCTTGTCTAGTCTAGTCTGGGGGTGGTCTTGTCTAGTCTAGTCTGGGGGTGGTCTTGTCTAATCTAGTCTGGGGGTGGTCTTGTCTAGTCTAGTCTGGGGATGGTCTTGTCTAGTCTAGTCTGGGGATGGTCTTGTCTAGTCTAGTCTAGTCTGGGGGTGGTCTTGTCTAGTCTAGTCTGGGGGTGGTCTAGTCTAGTATAGTCTGGGGATGGTCTTGTCTAATCTAGTCTGGGGGTGGTCTAGTCTAGTCTAGTCTGGGGGTGGTCTAGTCTAGTCTAGTCTGGGGGTGGTCTTGTCTAGTCTCTAACATCCGTGACCTTCAAGGTCTGTGTGTCCGAGGGCCCTGAGCATTTATTAGTGCCCGTCACACAAGCACGCACTCGCACGTGCACACACACACACACACACACATAGACGTAACACACGCATACAGTAGGCAAATACGTACACACGCGCCACACACACACACACACACACACACACACACACACACACACATAGACGTAACACACGCATACAGTAGGCAAATACGTACACACGCGCCACACACACACATACACACACACACACACACACAAACACACAGGCACAAACACACACACAGACCAACACTATAAAGGTCCCAGACAACACAGCTGAGGAACTGAGAGACAGAGAGCGTTCTCACATGTTGTTATTGTTGTTATTGTTGACTTCACTGATCACTGATAACTTGTATGGTTGGTTTTCTATATGAAATTTGATGTGAAATGGTACAGAGAGGAAATAGAGTTGTTTTTCTATACCGTCGTGAGGTAAACAAGTCTGATCCAAATATATCTGCCTGGGTCTCGATGAACTCTCTGTTCTGATTCTGGGGGAAAGGGGGGCTCTAGTCAGTCAGTTCACATCCTGCATCAACACACACACACACACACACACACACACACACAGACTGGGGTTGGCTTCTAAAAATAATATCTGGGTTACAATGCAGCGCCGAACCAACTTCCCCAAAACAAAACAAAATACCAGGAAACCGCCTTTTTTTTTCTTTTCTCCACTGCGTCCCCATGGCAACAAACCACACGCGCTGTCAGATAAGGGTGAGCGGTCAAACTAACAGTCCTGCGGATCCTCGTCCACCATCCAGCGAGAATACAAGGTCAGCATAACCACTGACAGATGTGCCGCTCGGAGCTCTCGTTTCTCAGACGGATGAGGAAGGCCGAGTCGGGACCGGGTCAGCTGGCGGGGGCAGCTGCCATGAACTTCACTTTAGTCACAACTTCTCGAAACTGAACTTCCAAGTTCGAGGAAAAGCCTGTTTTTGGGCGATTTCTTTTAATTGAAAACAGGTGAACGGCACTTAAAACAGATTCAATACATGTGAGGGAAGCTCACCTACGCAAACCGCCAAAGCGTTTTAAATAAAATAATAATAATAAACGCGGTACACAATCTCCCTGTCGATCTCCCTGCCTCCCTCTAAGCACTCGGACAGGGGGAGCCGGGCAGGGTAGAATAGGGTGGCCCGCAGTGGTTAAGATAGAGTGTGGAGTCATTAGAGTCTGTCTATAGTCCCTTTGTGCCTCGGTGAGGCTACAGAGACAAGCCACTCCTGTGGCAGCAGCAGAAAGGAGACTGATATAAATCCATGTGATCTACGCTTGACTGCAGCTAAAGGTTAACTAAGGAGGCACAGGGGAGCGGGGGGGAGGAACGAATGGAAATGTCAACAAACAAACTGCCTTTAGAAAGACACTGGGCTCCGCCTCCGCGCCGGGCCCTAGAGTGGTCACAAACTAGTCATTCCAGGACTCACTTTTGGGTGCTTTTGAATTTGGAACCATGTAGATAAGGAAATTGCAATTTGCAGATTTTAAAGCGGATTGTACGTTGTTATTATATATAAAAGGTTGTGAAAGTCTGAGTGTGATTATGAGTAGTGCCAAAGCAGGTCTAGTTGTGGATGGTGAGTGACAACGCCAGTGCTTAACGAGTGAATTTCGTCCAGTGCAGAGTGAGTGAGGTGTGTGGGCGGAGCGTCGTTGGCGTCTTCTCCAGGCGGGGAGTTTAGCCAGGGTTGAACGATCATGAGATGAACAGGTCAGGACGCACGGTGCTTTTTTTTAATGGTTTCGTGCAGCTGGAGAAAACAGATTCCGCTTGGCGAACGGACTAACTGGATTCCCAGTGGCACATTTACCGTACATCTAACTCCGCGAAGGAAAACAACCAGACGCTAAGTGCTTTTCTCTGCAGGAGCCTGATGCTACTTGAGAGAAATAATTCAAGAAAAAATGGAATTTTATGCTCTGGAGAAGTGTTTGTACCGGCATGGAGTCCAAGAATAAGTTCACCCCAAATTGTGTTTCAAATAAATGTCTCACAATTCAGCAGTGGGAATGTTATATGCAGTAACTAAGGCTGTTGCTGCTTCACAGCCGAAAAGCAAACGCTAACTTCAATTCTGTAATAAATTGTCGCTGTCAGGTGAAAACCACTTACTGTATCTCCAAAATGGCAAGTTTTCTGAACGTTGAAAAGAACATTCCAGTTTCTGTTTTTGAACATAAGATCACATATGACGAGCTATTTTGAACAGATTTAACTGGTCCCAGGGCTGGGAGGTGGTCAGAGGTGGTGAAGTGTAGTCTCAGCTTTCAACTCATGTAAAAAAATAAAACTAATTATCTAAAGTGGAGTAAAGTGGTTTTCACCCGACAGCGACAAAATGCTAGAAGCTAACTCTACCCATCATTACACTGGTGCTGAACTGAGTTTGTATTGTTTCTTGACCATTTTGAAGGTTTATTAGGTCTAATGCCCCTGGGTAAGTATTCTTCCCTGTCAAGCAGTCAGAGCCAGGCCTAAACCCCCGGCCTGTAACTACCATACCATCTCTCCAGGGGTCAGTCAGTCAGTCAGTCAGTCAGTCAGTCAGTCAGTCAGTCAGTCAGTCAGTCAGCCAGCCAGTAAGTGAGTCAGTCAGTCAGTCAGTCAGTCAGTCAGTCAGTCAGTCAGCCAGCCAGTAAGTGAGTCAGTGAGTCAGTAAGTGAGTCAGTGAGTCAGTGAGTCAGTGAGTCAGTGAGTCAGTGAGTCAGTGAGTCCAGGCTCTTCTCCAGTGAGCGGTGCAGCTGTGCTACTGACAGATCCAGACAGGGCCAGCGTGCAGCCGGTCTCTTCGGCCCCCGAACATCAAAGCCCCGCGCTGCCGCCGCCCCCCCCCTCCCCCGCCGCGGCCCCCCGACCAGCCACTTCAAAAGGCCTCGGGGCACATCACAGATTCCAATCAAAGGCAGGGACGCTCGTCCACTCAGCCGGGCCGGGGCAGATATGATTAAAAGCACGTTACTGGGGAGGGAGGGGGGAGAGGGGGGAGGAGGAGGGGGGAGAGGGGGGAGGAGGAGGGGGAGAGGAGGGAGGAGGGGGGGGGGGGGGGAGGGGAGGAGGAGGGGGGAGAGGGGGGAGAGGAGAGACGTCTGAGGAGCGGAGCAGAGAGACAGGCGGAGGAGGGAGAGAGGCAGAAAGGGTATCTCAGTAGAGGAACGTCCCTCCCTCTCTCCCCTTTCTCCCTCTCCCTTTCCTCTCTCCCATTCTCTCTCTGCCTCTCTATCTTCCTCCCTCTCTCTTTCTCTCCATCTTTCCACCGGAGGCTGATGAAAATCACGCTCGTGACGGGGGTGATCCGAGTCCACCCAATGATGGCGGAGTTCGTGGCGTCCCCATCCCCCTACCTCCCCCTCGCTCCACCTCGATACCAGGTCACTCCCAGAGGTCATTCAATATAAGCCATTGACTACACGGCCGATTCACACCTGAAATGAGCCCCCGGGGGACGCCGGCGGCCCCTGAATGGTGCCATTGTAGTCCTCGGAGGAGCTCAGACAAACGCTGGCTCTATGAGAGCCTTAAGGCTCAGAATAATTTGACTAAATGCATGGGATTTGCAAGTGCGGATTATCGGGGCGGCTAGGCTAGGCTAGGCCCAACCCCCCCCCGCCCCGGTCGTCCAGGAGGTGTTCCTGTCCGACCCGTTACGCCGCCGTGGTTGTGTGGGTTTGCCACCGCCACCAGTTCAACTGGCTCAACGCTATCTCCCTTGCCAGCGAGCTGTACCAGGGGAAAACCCCTGCGGCTGTTAGAGAACACTCCAGAAAGACACTCGCTCGGCTTTTAAACTCAAACTATTTTCTCTCTTATTTATCTGATAATGCCGCGGGGGTGGGTTATGGTTAAGTGTTTTTTTTTAAAACATTTTTTATCACCGATATATCAGTTTTGTGCTTGTCCCGCTTCGAGCGCGTGTTTCTATTTTGATTCATTCCGTGGCTGCCAACAGCTTGTTGTTGTTGTTGTTGTCGTTGTTGTTGAGAAGAGGCTCTCTGCCCGGAGCTCGTCTCCTGACTGAACACACTATCCTTACTCAGTAGACCGAACGTCCCAGCGTCAGAAGGATGTTTTATGGGCTCTTGAGATATCACTCCCAGCACAAGTCACTCACTGTTCTGCAACGTGGGGGGAAGATAAGGAGTTTATTTTGTTCGGGGGGGTGTGCCTGCCACT
>NW_028176003.1:2500-16716 GCF_949987555.1 Borostomias antarcticus
CACACCACACAGTGAAGTCTGTATTTTCACAGGCTGTTTGTGTGACTGCTTTCACACCAGCTTTAATCACTCTCTCTCTCTGTCTTTCTCTCTCTCTGTTTCTCTCTCTCCCTCTCTCTCTCTCTCTCTGTCTTTCTCTCTCTCTCTCTCCCTCTCTCTCTCTGTCTTTCTCTCTCTCTACCTCTCTCTCTCTGTCTTTCTCTCTCTCTCCCTCTCTCTCTCTCCCCCCCTCTCTCCCCCTCTCTCCCCTTCTCTCTCTCTCTCTCTCTCCCTCTCTCTCTGTCTTTCTCTCTCTCTACCTCTCTCTCTCTGTCTTTCTCTCTTTCTCTCTCTCTCTCTCTCCCCCTCTCTCCCCCTCTCTCCCCCTCTCTCTCTCTCTGTCTCTCCCCCTCTCTCTCTCTCTCTCTCTCTCTCTCTGTCTCTCTCCCACTCTCTCTCTCTCTCTCTCTCTCTCTCTCTCTCACCTGCAGACAGCTGTGAGCACACGGGGGGGGGGGGGGCGGAAAAGTGACCTGTAAAAATTCTTCCCTGACCTCTCAGAGAGTTCAAGGTCATCTCCTTGAGTGAACGAACGAGTGAGCCCAATCTTAACCCTTAACCCTAACCGTTGGTTTTACATGCGTTTAAACTGGACCGTCAGCAGTTAGCTGTGTTGGCTGATTGCACTGAGCTTCATCTGTGACCAACTCTAACTGAACCTTGACTGTGTGAAGCGGTCGCGGTCGCACGACCTCTGGCGTTCAAATGGGGCCTCGTCCAAAAGGTTGACGGGGAGGGATGAGGTGAGGGTGAGGTGTTCCAGCTCAGCACGGCGTTTTACATCCAGCTGTGTAAACAGATGCCGATAGATGAGCGTGTGCCATCGCGGATAACGCTATCAGTTATGTGAACTAGATAAGCAGAGAGACGACTAACTGAGGCCACATGCCTGGTCTTCGTCACCTGTTTGTCAAACCTGTTTTTCTTAGCTGTAACCTTAATTACATGACTGCCAAGTTATGCAACACATCAATACTAGGGCTGGGTATCGATACTGATTTCCAAAAATGAATGAATGAATGAATCAGTGAATTCATTAATGAACTATTCATTTATTCATTAATTCATTCAATAAAAGATCGATTTTGGGATTCATGAACCGATTCTGAATCATTTGTTTCAGAATCGATTCAGAATCGATGAATTGATTTTTTAAACCCAGCCCTAATGTGAACTAGATAAGCAGAGAGACGACTAAGGCCAGAAGCCTGGTCTTCGTCACGTCTAGGTCTAGGTTTAGGTTTGGTTGAACCACCTGCTTAGTAGCACTCACATAACTTGGAGCGTGAACTGCCGTGGTCTTGTCCTGAATGTGTGTGTGAGGGTAGCAGGTGCTGACCAGCTGTGGGTACGAGGTGACGCAGCGCTGGCCCCTGTCCAGTCGCTCCACACTTAAACAACTCCTCGTTTACTACAGCGCTCCCGGGATGGCTGTATAGCCTAGCCTAGGCCCGGCTTCGCCCCTAGATGTGCTGCAGACCTTAAAGCCCGATTTAGGCTTCGTCGAGCGACACTTTTAAAACCGTCGCTCGACTCGTTTGACGTCATGGGCGACACTTTTTGGTGAAAAAGAGTGTCGCCGAGGGCTGTTGCGCACCAACGTTGTCGCTGAGTCCGTGACATATTGTCGCTCAAATGTGATTGGAAAGCTGGATAGAAGGCTAGTGCGTTGTCATGGATATGCTTGTTCCACAGCCTTGTTTTAGTTTTGGCTGTCATTTGACGTTTGGCGGTCATGGAAGGAGTAGAGGAACGTCTCATAGCTTGTGAGGAGATATCCCATCTGTACTATTCATCCCTGCCCCTTCACAGAGATGCCCAAGTACTGCGGAGTTCGTGGGAGGAATTGCGATACACCGGTACAGCCATCTTTCCTGATCAGAATGAAAACAATGAAAAGTGCTCTCTGAATAACCTCTTTACCTCAGATTAAACTCTTTCCCTCAGAAAGCCGCTTCTCTCAGAACGACAACAAACGCGTAATGCTGTGTTCACACGTGGGCGTGGCGAGAAAATTCACGCCCGGTGTGAACACAGCATCACAGAATGCCAAGCGCGCGGCTGATTGTTGCCATAGAGACGACGCGGCGAAGTGTCGCCCGAAGCATAAATGCTACATGTCGAGCGACACCTTTTTTTGACGAGCAACATTTGTCGAGCGACACTTTTCAAGAAGCATAAATTAGGCTCAGTGCTTCTTGGCGGTTGGCAGTCAGCCACCTCCACCACACCCAGCCAGGGTGTCTTAGTGCTTGATAAACGCTTTTCAAGATGGAGGACACCAGTTATATGTCATAACTAAGGTTGCGAAATTCAGGGAATATTCACAAACTTCCCATGAAAATTAACAGGAATGTTTGGTAATGAGCAGGAATTAACAGGAATATACTGGAAAACGGAATGTATTCCCGTTAATTCCCATGAATTCCCGTTTGGTGAATATTCCCGGATCTTTGCAGCCCTAGTCGTAACTTTCAAGAATTGTTTGATGAATTTGTCAGCCTGTCTCAACTTGTCCTTGCACTAGTCCATTGTTGGACTAACCCCAACCCTAACCCTGTTTTGTAAGCACCACAGTGTGGGAAAAAAATCCTCTGTATGTAAAAGTACAACGGAAATAAACGTACTCTGATTCTGATTCACCTATTCAGCAGAGATTTCCAGTCCTGAAGACACAGACCAGAGCATGAATCACACACCTTCCACCAGCTGGCGTGGTTCACTCTGTAATTAGCCGTGTGTGTGTGAGTGTGACGTGTGTGCGTGTGTGTGCGTGTGTGTGTGTGTGTGTGTGCGCGTGTGCGTGTGTGTGTGTGTGTGTGCGTGTGTGTGTGTGTGTGCGTGTGTGTGTGTGTGTGTGTGTGTGTGTGTGACGTGTGTGTGTGTGTGTGTGTGTGTGTGTGTGTGTGTGTGCGTGGCTGGGGCCAGGTGTTCTTATCAGGATTGAGTGATAAGGCCAGTGTTGCACAGCAGAGCGAGCGCATGCCGGTCAGCACGTAAAGAGCGATGGTGTGATAACGGGTGTGTATCTCTCCCCGTGGCCTGGTGGTGCCCTGATGGGGGCTCGGGGGGGCGGGGTGGGGAGGGCGGGGCGGGGGGGGCGGGGGTAGGGAAGGGCAGGGCGGGGGAGGGGCAGGGGTAGGGAAGGAGACTGATGGGAGGAGAGGAGGTCGTCAACCTTTGAAATGTAACAAAAGCACGGGGGATGGGCATGTGATGGGGGTCATCTGGTTATAAATTCACACACTTGACAGGGCCTGTTCCCAAATCTAATTTGAATCCCTTAGGGGGAGAATGGGGAGGGGAAAGGGGAGGGGGGTACATTTTAAAGCCCCTTTCCCACTGGGCAAAAACCCCACTAACACCCACTAGTATCTGGCTTTTGTCTCTAGTGGGAATTTGTCCCAAAAATTAAACGAAGAAACAACAGAACAGGCTGCATCAAAGCCCATGATAAGTGACCACATCAGTAAATGGTAAATGGTCTGCACTTATATAGCACTTTTCCACCTTAGCGGCACTCAAAGCGCTTTACAATGGCCTCTCATTCACCCATTCACACACACATTCACACACCAATGGTGGTAGCTGCCATGCCATGGTAACCTGCTCATTGGGAGCAATTTGGGGTTAGGTGTCTTGCTCAAGGACACTTCGACATGTGGACAGTCGGAGCTGGGATTCGAACTACTGACCCTTCAATCATTGAACGAGCCACTCTACCAACTGAGCTACAGCCGCCCCACAGTAACCACTGTAACATTTTCACTGACCTCCATGCTGCTGTCTGCTGTTCCTTTCCCCAATCCCCAATCAAACATGACACCAGGGCAGACTAGCTCATTCTCGCCCTTTTCCTGCGCGTTCGTGACATCGAACGTGACACACCTGAAAAGGAAAACAATAGAAAGGTGTGTGCAGGGGTGAAAATTAACTTTTTGGCTCACGGTGAGTCACCTGCCAAGTGTAGATGAAAAAATCTACCAGCCAAGTATATTTTTTTTTCAGATAGCCTTCCGAAATCCACTGTAGTCGCCAATTAGACATTTTACCTGCATTTGGCCGGTGGCAGGTGTTCATTTTCAGCCCTGGGTGTGTGTCTAAGGCTTTGGGAAAGGAATCAATCGCTTATTTTTAAGTTTTTTAAATCTTTAAACCCCACAGCCATATCACACTGATTTTGGTGGGAAAAGGGATGCAGGCTTTTGATTGGACAGAAAGTATACGTTAAGGGATATGAATGAAAGTTAAGCTGTGTTCGGAATCGCTCCCTCGTTCCCTCACTCCCTATTCCCTATATAGGGTTCACCATGTAGTGAACTACCTAGGGAACGGAGAAAATGTAGGGTACATGCGCTGTTCCCTGGAAATCAAGGTGAATTGTGGGTAATAAATACTATATAGGGAACGAAAATTCCGTGGAGAATTCGGACACTACAAACAAAATGGCTGACACCCTATATAGTGCACTATATAGTGAATAGGGAGCGATTCCGAACACAGCCTTAGAGTTTTAACAGTTTGGACTGAAATTACCATTTGAGCCCCTCTTCCCTCTGTCTTTCACAGGCCATCATTTATAACTTTGGTTCTTGGATCTGTTCTTTATTGAGTTCTACCCATGAGAGCCCGTAGAACCAGCTCAGATCGTTAACAGCCACAGAAATAGTTCTGGTGTCGTCTCCCTGCTGTCCCGGGTGTAGGCATTTGGTGTAGGCATTTGGTGTAGGCATTTGGTGTAGGCATTTGGTGTAGGCATTTGGTGTAGGCATTTGGCCGAGCGTGGATTGTGGAAGTAATTACTGCCCAGAAAGCTCTCTGTAATACTCACTTCATCTCTCAGGGACCAGTTCCTCCCCCTCCCTCCCAAAACCCCCCCAGTCTGTTCCCCGTGCTCCTTCTGCAGATGGTCCTGAGGTAATGGGAGGAATCTGTCCAGTATTTGCTTTGGAACTTTAATGGCCGCCGAGTGTGCCTGATATATGTCGTCAACGTTCTTTTATATGATTATTATTACTCTTGTACAACAACAGACTTGAGCTGAACACGCCTCCAACGGGGCTCGGGTCATCTGCTACATGAATAATCGTTTCACTGATGGTGCTTCATTTCGCAGAATGTCAGTAATGGTTCGTCACCGCAAGGAATTCCATCAGTGATGAGAAATATAGGCTTCCAAGAAACTAGCACTATGCCGGCGAATCAGAAAGAGTCCCTTCTGTCCCTGTGGTATTATTTGAATGAATGAAGCATCTCTACAGAAGGGCCAGGGGATTTATGATCTGTTAAACACTTATGGGATGATGGACCTCGGCTTGGCGTGGGGGGGGCGGGGGAGGTTAGGGGGGGGCGATTTCACTGCCGACAACATCCATTCTGAGAAAAACTTCCCGTCCTTGTAGGACAGAGGAACGGCAGCAGGGGCTGACTTGGCTTTTCCTCTGAGCTCCGTCATAAATCCCACAGAACATTTCTGAACATCTGCTCGGAATGATTAGCTCCTCGGCCAGCGGAGTTTGACCTGGGGGAGCGTGTGTGTGTGTGTGTGTTTGACCTGAGGGAGTGTGTGTGTGTGTGTGTGTGTGTGTGTGTGTGTGTGTGTGTGTGTGTGTGTGTGTGTTTGACCTGAGGGAGTGTGTGTGTGTGTTTGGCCTGAGGGAGTGTGTGTTTGTATGTTGGGCTCTTATGTGTATGCTGCCGCTCTGCCTGCTCAAATAATGAGGATTTTGTCCCCCCACCCCACCCCGTCCCCCCCACCCTGCTGTCCCCACCCCCCCCCACCCCGTCGTCCCCACCCCCCCCCACCCCTCTGTCCCCCCCCTCCCCACCCCGTCGTCCCCACCCCCCCCCCACCCCGTCGTCCCCCCCCCCCACCCCGTCGTCCCCACCCTCCCCTCCAGCTCCTTTTAATGTTTTTCACAGAAAGCTAAATGAAATTTTGAGCTCTTGCATTAGCTGGAAGTTGTTATGAGCGTTAACCTAATTGTAGCGGTCTCCAGGCAACACTGGGATGCAGTCTAATCTCTGAAGGTCACAAATTTAACTCCTGTTAGCATAGTTCATAGATTCATAGTTAAGTTCATGTACAATTTTCTTATTTGTATGTGTGTGCTTGTGGTCGTGATTAAAACATATTTGCAAAAGCCTTGTTAGTTTCCACTTTTAATCTCAGGTCTCATAGGCCTAAGCTGTTTGACTCTCAGGTCAATAGAAATGGTCAGGGACGTCCCATAATGCAACACGTTATAGGAATACTTAAATCTACACACTAGCTGGGGAAGCAGGTAAACTTGTAACATCTCTCTAATTGGTCACTGCTCAGGAATTCTTGCACATTTTTGGACTTGTCTTGCAATGCACCCTTTTGAACTTAGTAGTTTTTGCACACGCTGTATATGTACAGTATACAGTGCCTTTCTGTGCTTTATCGTACTACCCCCCCCCCCCCCCCCATTGTGCATTTCTGTGCCTTCATTCTTATTGTTTTGCATTATATTGTATTGCATTGCCATGTGCTATGTGTAGTTTTTGCTACAACAAAGCAACGAATTTCCCTTTGGGGATGAATAAAGTTAATTTCTCTCTCTCTCTCTCTCTCTCTCTCTCTCTCTCTCTCTCTATCTCTCTTGATCTCTCTCTCTCTCTCTATCTCTCTTGATCTATCTGTCTGTCTGTCTGTCTATCTGTCTTTATCTATCTATCCATCTATCTATCTATCTAGGCTATCTATCTAGGCTATCTATCTAGGCTATCTATCTCTATCCATCTAGGAAGGTGAAGCTCTCAAACCCTGCTCCTCACGTTGAAACCTAACGCCTGTGACATCACATGGTCTTGGCTCCTCCCACGCTCGCCTTGTGCTCTGCTCAGTGTGAGCCAGCGCTGCCTGTGAAAGGTCTCTCCAAGCTGCCTCACCAGCCAGTACTCCGTAGTCTCTCCGGGAGACACATCGTTGGGGGGCCAGAGACAAACCGTTTAACCACTGGGACAGCTCAGAAAGACAAGGGCTGACTTGTACTTGTACTTGCAAGACTTCAATCAGGGATAACCTTACTTGGATACTGTTGAATTTTCTTCACGGCTTTGGATATACTCTTTGGAATAACTGCCTCAAAGAAACAATTTCCTGAGGACTAAGGGGAGTTATTTGCAAAGGATTTTATTGACATGGGTAAGTGTTAGGCTACATTGAGAACTTTTGGAAGCTTTTAGCTTTATAGCATGCAGAAAAAGCACTTTAGAAGTTTCAGAAGAAATTTGAGAAGTACTATTCAGCACAGGTGCTGAGGAGAAAATGCCCTACACTTCCTTAAAGGATTACAGAGAACCTGCTTTTAAAGAACACCACATAGGTTTATGTAATAGGCTACACTTCTTCAGTTGTGAAGTATTTTCTTTCTACTCTTTTGTTCTTCTGTCTTTTGTCCTTGTTCACTCTTGCCTGTTAGGCCAAAACAATAGTTTAACCTGCTCCTGGCTGAGCTCTATTGGCTGGCCCTTTGGCTGAGTGCCCTGTCTGGTGTGAGCTCTCCCAGTTTCTCTCGGAGGACTTTGAATAGAGGGGCCATAGAACGTCCCCTAGCTACCGCTGCTAAGGTGAGGCGCCCTGCCGTTAGGCAGCCCTACTTGTGAGGCCAAACAACCTGTTTTTCCAGTTGTCTCTATCTTCCTTTGCAATCTCGCAGCTGAAGTTTCAGCTCAAAGAACTGAGTAGGAAAGAGAGCCTGAGGTATGAGGTCCCCCCACCAGTATGAAGAATGCTTTGTCTTGGTTTTGAGAACGGTGACAAATAAAAGCTTTAAAATGTTTTTTTTTTGTTGCTTTTGTGTGTGATTTCGACACTGTGTTTACATTTGAAATGTTAGCTTAGCTGAAATGTGACCATGAAAATGACCGTTCTTTAAAGTTGAATAAATAGTGGTTTTTTTGGCTATTCAAACTGCTAGTTTACATGGTTGGAGCATTTTTGAACACATACCGTGTTAGGATTAGGCCAGCACAAAAATTTAAGCAGGTGTTGCACAATAAGGGTGTTACTCAATACTGGGTACCGTTGGCACTTGGGGGAAAAAAAGGACAAATATCCTTTTTGCAGCTTGTTCTTTTCCATCAAAGCTGTCCTATGCTTTCAGGGGAGTGCTAAGACAACATGTCTGTCTGGCTTTGTTTGGCATGAAAAGGCGAGACCGCCCCTTGGGTTGGTCTCGGTGAGCTGGGAACGGAACACTTCTGTCCTGGTTGGGCCAAATCTGAACTCCCTCTCTTTGGTTCAGTTAATCATTCACCAACATTAGCCCTGCGGCCTGTTAGCTCTGGCCAGAGAGAGAGTAGAAGCCCAAACACCTCATCAAAGAAAGAACCTTGCGGGGAAAGTCCTAGACTGATGTTAAGCTAACTGAAAGTTTTGATAACTTCCCCAATGGCTTTAAAACTCCCTGTCATCACGAACAGGAGCCGCGGCCTTCTCTCATCCACTGAGCTGACCTCTTCGTTGTCTGGCCACATCTTCGGCCGCCAAGGCCGCTGACCCCGCATTCCACTTTTACGACTCTGTCTCAGTCACGTCGTCGCCGGCAACGCTCTAGGGAAACAGCGGACAGAGCAATGATGGGCCGAGCCCGAGTACAGGGCCTGAGGAAATAACTTGTTGTTTTTTTTGTTTTGTTTTTTTACTTTTACTTTATTGGTTTGCCTGGTCACACACGCCCAATATCCTCCACTTTGAACCGTGACAGGATTTGAAGTCTTTCACAGTGTTCAGACTTGATGAAATGCCCTTCCCGCACTCTCAAGTCTGCTCCTTTGTATTGAGCACATCTCATAGTCTCAGTTCCCATAGGAATCCCCCAAAGTAATTAAGAGCAAAACATATGGATTTGTCAATAGAAGTTTATTTCCCATCAGTGATGATGGAGGGGCATGTGTATTGTAATGGACGTTTGGCACATGATGGATTCTCTTCATCTCTCTGCTCCCAGAGCAGGACATGAAAGATATTGCCTACGATCACAGATCAATGCTTGTGAAGGTGAATGAGCCCGACGGCCACAGAACCCTCTTTCTCAGACACACTCGGCAGTAGGCAAACATGATGACACTGCAGTTCTTGTGGTGCTTGCAGAGGCCAACGTCTGGTCAGTCTCTCCAGGTCGCCTTCGTCACTCCTCGTGACGTCCATGTAGACGTGAGGACGTCACGGTGAGGTCCAGAGGTGTCGGGTGTCAGTTGGTGTCTGTGTGTTTCTGTTGGCTGGGACGATACCGTAGCTGCTGACTGGAGTCGGCCATGACACCTCACCACGTGGGCTGTCTCTCGCTGCGTTGATATGTCCTGAGGACAGACGTGGGAAGGCGCTGACGAAATCAGCCACGTTCCGGAGTAGCGTGTCTTCATCATCTTGCAGAGGTCTCATTTTAAGGCTGAACTGAACATAATGCATTTTTAGCTTGAACGTCTTAAGATGGGAATGCGGACAAGCAAACAGGCTAAATATGGAGATGAACACCTAGAAAATGATTTTGCAGCCTTTAATTGACCGTCTACAAAACATGAATAGGGAATATTATGAGCTCCTTCTAGCTAAGCCTGGATCTATGGGGGTTTCATTCTCTGTAAATGTTCTGTTATATAAATTCAAGTTTACTTGAGGGTGTTGACGTTTAAAGCGCTCATTGCTTGAACGTCCATATTTCATTTAAACGTCCTTTAAAGCCGTCTTTCTCGGTGTCTGAGCCCTTAGCACGGCGCTTAGTGCCTCAATTTAATTTTTGGTGACACACATTAAGCTCTGCGCGTTACAGCTGTGTGGTCGCAGACGGAAAAAAACACAAATCCGTTTTGTCTGGCATTTCCCCCTCTTCCCTGCGCAAAAACTCATTTCACTTTCAAATCGTCCTACAACACCGGCTGATTGAAACAGCCTCCATTTGCAGGAAGCCGCAGCATTATGTGTGTGTGTGTGTGTGTGTGCGTACAACAGAACCCAGGCATATGTAGTCATGAGCAATGTCGTGCTGTAGTTTTTTTTCCCGTGCTGGTTCTTCCAGGCAAGGCAGCTAATGTAAATGTAAATTGTGTTTGTGCAGGAAACGGAGGGTGGTTTGGGGGGGGGGGTGGATTGCACATATCATCACCATAAGGCCTGGTGTTAGAGCGACAAGCCAGAAAAACAAACGGGTTTTATGGGTAGAAAAGCGCTTGGAGTAGAAGAGACGGGGATGGCTGTGTCCATGTGGCGCCGCCTCGGTTGGGGTCAACTGGAGGTCAAGTTTCCGGGCGCAGGGCACCCTGGACTCATCTCTCCTGGACTCATCACTCCTGGACTCATCTCTCCTGGACTTATCTCTCCTGGACTCATCTCTCCTGGACTTATCTCTCCTGGACTTATCTCTCCTGGACTCATCTCTCCTGGACTCATCTCTCCTGGACTCATCACTCCTGGACTTATCTCTCCTGGACTCATCTCTCCTGGACTCATCTCTGGACTCATCTCTCCTGGACTCATCTCTGGACTCATCTCTCCTGGACTCATCTCTCCTGGACTCATCTCTCCTGGACTCATCTCTCCTGGACTCATCTCTCCTGGACTCATCTCTGGACTCATCTCTCCTGGACTCATCTCTCCTGGACTTATCTGGACTCATCTCTCCTGGACTCATCTCTCCTGGACTCATCTCTCCTGGACTCATCTCTCCTGGACTCATCTCTGGACTCATCTCTCCTGGACTCATCTCTCCTGGACTTATCTGGACTCATCTCTCCTGGACTCATCTCTCCTGGACTCATCTCTCCTGGACTCATCTCTCCTGGACTCATCTCTCCTGGACTCATCTCTCCTGGACTTATCACTCATGGACTCATCTCTCCTGGACTCATCTCTGGACTCATCTCTCCTGGACTCATCTCTCCTGGACTCATCTCTGGACTCATCTCTGGACTCATCTCTCCTGGACTCATCTCTCCTGGACTCATCTCTCCTGGACTCATCTCTCCTGGACTCATCTCTCCTGGACTCATCTCTCCTGGACTCATCTCTGGACTCATCTCTCCTGGACTCATCTCTCCTGGACTCATCTCTCCTGGACTCATCTCTGGACTCATCTCTCCTGGACTTATCTCTCCTGGACTCATCTCTCCTGGACTCATCTCTCCTGGACTCATCTCTCCTGGACTCATCTCTCCTGGACTGATCTCTCCTGGACTCATCTCTCCTGGACTCATCACAACCGCTTCCCTCTATACTTCACTGTCTGCCGCTGTTGCTCAAAAACACGGAGAGTTGAGCTTAGAGCAGTAGGGAGTTATGTTCAAGGGCTTTAGGTGTGTACACACCTATGTGGGAGCGCCTGTGTACACAGTGTGTGTTTGTGTTTGTGTGTGTGTGTGTGTGTGTGTGTGTGTGTGTGTGTGTGTGTGTGCGTCGGGTAGAGGCCCACAGTGTGACATTAGTTATCTGTGTGACGTCTCAAAGTCACATTGCTCAAACCAACACAGTGACTCCTCTCTGTCTCTCTCTCTCGTCCCCTGGCCGCCCAGCTAACGCCCGGCTTGTTGTTGGAAGATGGATGGAGATTCATTAGTCAGGGGGGGGCTGTCTCTTATTTATAGTCTGACCAGGTCGGCACCGTCGTGTCCCAGTAAAGATGGCAGTTCGGGGGAGGGGGGTTGGGGGTGTTGGTAAAACATTCTTGTGTCTGGGGGGTATTCTCAGAGGAGCCCTGTGCTTGTTTAGCGGGGGCACTAACAATGCCATGAAGGGCTACTTGAAATCGGACTCCGACAACTCTGCCTAGTTGCAGCGTTGCCGTTTTCTCTCGCCGGCGTCAAAAGTCACGCGACCCCCCCACCTCCCCCACCCTGGCGTGTCCGTACGTCACCTGCTATATGATTACACGGTTAGAAAAAGAGGTAGTTATCGTTCACTGTGTTCCACATCGGTTGGAAATAGGCTTAAAACACCGGTGAGTCTGCGACTAAGCCTGTCAGTTGGCAGGAGGAGGGAGGGACGGGCTACACCGAAATAACGTCGCTCACCGGAGCTCCGGAGTCCCACGGTTGAAGGGTGCCCAGCGTGGAGAGGAGGTCTGAAGTTCTCCTGCCTCCAATCCAGACGGTTTTCCTGGACGTCCCTCATGCCCCATCCCAGAGATTATGTTCCAAAATGCTTGAATCAATCAATCAATCAACCAATCAACCAATCAATCAATCAATCAATCAATCAAAGCTTTATTTGTATAGCACATTTCATACACAGAGGCAACACAATTTGCTTTACAGAGAACAAGGGAGGGGGGCATACGTCCCACCCCTACATATTCCAGAGGGAAGCAAAAAAACAGTATCACCCAGGGGCCAAAAAAGTGGGCTGTAAAAATTCTTCCCTGACCCCTCTCAACGAGACGATCGAGCAAGCTCCTGGAGTATGTTTGTCTAACGGCTAAGAACATTTAAAGAGCAATAAATTACAACAACTTTTCAGAGCAAAAAGGGCTAAAAACATCATAGGAGAGACATGGCAAACACTGGTGTATGTCTGCGTGTGCGTGAGTGTGAGTGTGCCTGGGTCCAGATAGAGGCAGTGGTTGGGGTAGGGTGGGGGTAGGAACAGGATACGGACCCGGGTTAGGGTGAAGCTATTGCTTCATTGCTATTGGACTGCAAGTCCTCAGCGTCCTCCCGGTAAAACATCCTCCCTGATGAACGAGGCGCCGCTGCTCTGGTGAACATGGGATCATTTATCCTCCATGGCGGGGAGTCAGAAAAGAACGATGGATTGAGAGAGGGATAGATGGAGAGATAGAGAAGGCTTAGATGGAGAGGGATGGAGAAGTAACACACTTCATCAACCACTTCCTTCTCTTGTCCTTCGATAGGGACGGCCTTCGTCTCCTGTAGAACCTCGAGAAGAACACGTCCATTGGACATGGAGAAGATGTTGTCGGTGGTGTTTTGATAAGTGTTTTTACACTTAGATAGTGTTATTACTACACAAGGGGACAAATTCAGCGCCTGTCACCATTACAGCGTTAAAGTCGCACAGAAACAGACGTTTGAGATCATCTAACTTCCGTAGTTTGACGTATTTCTGACACAAACAAGCTATGAGGATGGGACATGCGTTTAGAGGAATTTGATTGGAACATTGGAACATTGACAAGTGGACGGGTTTTAAGAACTTTAGACAGATTCGATAGAAGGATAGCGTTGATCGACGGGTGGATGTCGTGAGATTATTGGCCTAAAATCTAAGGTACCTGTTGTCGTCATTGCACGTGACCTACCGTTTTCCAGGAAGTAAGAAATTATATACTTTGATATAAGATTACAACAAAAGTAGAATTTTTTTGGCATACATGGTTGAATAGGTGAAAACTATGACCAATTATGTGAACCAAAATGGGACAGAATGCTTTTTTCATTTCAGTGCGACTTTAAACTATTACATTGTTATTACATGTTACTCTCCTCCCGTGGGCGTGTCCCTTGGACGGCATGCAGTCGTTGTGAACATAGCGATTAGATATTCAGGAATTAGACCTACCCGTATTTATCTTAGTTTTATCTTTTCAGCACATGTATCAGCTGTTTAACCTGCGTGTTACCCTCCAACTATCAGTGTATTGGCAGGGTTAGACTTCGCACTCACTTGAAAGGAATTCGTTCCTAAGATCCACCCTCACACGCTGTGGCAGGGCGCAATCCGAGTGTTGTTGACAGAGTAGCAGAATGTTGATTAGGTCTGTATCGGATCCAGCCTTGGCCCCCTGCGGTGCGTGAATGTCTCGGCAGGGGGGCGGACGGGGGCGGGGGTAGCGCTAGTTAGCCGGTTCAGATCTGGAGTGTGACTGGCCGGGGTTTCCAACACCTCTCGTCTGCGAGCGGCGCTCCTGGGTGGCGTTGGCCCGGTACCCCGCCAAGCAGACATGACAGTTGGTCTGGCGCCTCATCAAAGCCGGCGCCGAGGGTCCCAGCGAGCCCCGCCGAACCTAACGAGCTCTGGCAAGAGGGCCGCCGTTTACCCAGCCGCCTCTGCCTGACGAGAGCTACGGTGGCTGTGAGGGGTTTTGATTCGTTGACCTGACAGAGACGCTTTGAGCTTTGGAAGGTGGGTGGGGTGCCGGTTTGAGTGACAGGTCGTGTTCCGGTGTGGGTGTGTGTGATGGCCTGGTGTTCAATCT
>NW_028176002.1:0-2500 GCF_949987555.1 Borostomias antarcticus
CAGCAGAGATCCATCATCATCTGTGAAGAACAAAGTGGTAACATTAGAAGAACCTTCTGGAAAAAAAGGTTCCAGCCAGAACCCTTTTCAGGTTCATAGGTTCAATTCAAGTCAACTTATTTCTAAAGCACATTTACAAACAGCTGTGGCTGAACCAAAGTGCTGTACAGATAAAAGCAAAAGCAAAATATATAAATACAAAAGCATAAGAGTAGTGCAAATACAGATAAGAAGACACAGACTACAAAATAAAAATAAAACGTTTTTTGGAAATACAGTAGAAGAAAGAAGAGAGGTCTGCACACTTACAAAAGCTCCCAAAGTGATTGAATAAAGCAGATAAGAACTTAGTTTGCGGCTCCGAAAACTGGTTCACCTGCAGCCCTGGTCTCTTACTGGTCTGGACCTGAGACGCTTACGCATGGATGCAGTAGCGTTGCATAGGGTGTGTGGTTCTGTATGTACACAGTAGCGTTACATAGGGTGTGTGGTTCTGTATGTACACAGTAGCGTTGCATAGGGTGTGTGGTTCTGTATGTACACAGTAGCGTTACATAGGGTGTGTGGTTCTGTATGTACACAGTAGCGTTGCATAGGGTGCGTGGTTCTGTATGTACACAGTAGCCTTACATAGGGTGTGTGGTTCTGTATGTACACAGTAGCGTTGCATAGGGTGCGTGGTTCTGTATGTACACAGTAGCCTTACATAGGGTGTGTGGTTCTGTATGTACACAGTAGCGTTGCATAGGGTGTGTGGTTCTGTATGTACACAGTAGCGTTGCATAGGGTGTGTGGTTCTGTATGTACACAGTAGCGTTGCATAGGGTGTGTGGTTCTGTATGTACACAGTAGCGTTGCATAGGGTGTGTGGTTCTGTATGGACACAGTAGCGTTGCATAGGGTGTGTGGTTCTGTATGTACACAGTAGCGTTGCATAGGGTGTGTGGTTCTGTATGGACACAGTAGCGTTGCATAGGGTGTGTGGTTCTGTGAACCCACGGGCCCCTAGAGCAGTGTTTTTCAACCTTTTTTGGGCTACGGCACATTTTTGACATTAAAAAAAATCCCACGGCACACCACCATCCCAAAATGAATAATTAACATGGAAAGAAGTATATAACGTGCACACGGTCAAATTTAGGCACTTTTATTAAATGGAGATTATGAATATGAAAGTTGTCACCATTTAGGCCTACACATAAACAAAGAGCATTTAAAATTTTTAATAAACATCTTTAATTTCATTACAATGGCTCTGAGTTCAAATCTCCCTATAATTATGAATAGCCTACTATTATTACAAAACCTGAGTTTGATCATTATTTAGTCTTAAGTCTCTGAATTCGATTCTACTACTTCTCATACATAGGCTCTGAGCCTCGTTTCTGCTTACTCAGTGTGAAATCTGGGCCTGTTTGGTCGAGCACAACTTTGATATCCTGGCAGGAATAGATGACAGACACACACGCAGCAAGCTTGTTCAACAGCTCTTTCTCTCTGTTTTTTTGTTTTAATTGCAGTTAGGCTTGAGAAGCTGAGCTCGCAAAGATATGTTTTGGAAAAGGGAAGCAGAGTTGAAAGGTCCTGTCTCAGTTCAATTAGTTCTTCTTGCTCCTACAAAGTCATTCCCTTTCCGAAAAGAACAGATGAGCTGTATGGCTTCCTCACCCAGTCCAATGAGTCAGTGGAGGCTAAGAGGAAATAAAATGACATCTTCTCCTCGAGGCTTTCCAAATGTTCCCCTATTGTCTCGTTCAACGCTGCATGTCCTTGACATTCTTGAGTGAGAGGTAACATGTCAAGCGATTTCTACTTGATTGCATACGATTGCATAGCCTACATGTCGGCTAAATAAGTCAGTCATTCTCAAAATAATTATTATTATCATTTTAATATTATTACTGACATTTGACAATTTTCCACGGCACACCTGACAATCTCTCACGGTACACTAGTGTGCCGCGGAACACCGGTTGAAAAACACTGCCCTAGAGGATATATTGCGGCGGGAAAAAAGGCAAGCGGGTTGAGTTGAACGATTGTAGCACATGAAAGCTGGGGGGGTTTCCAGAAAGAGGGTTCAGTGCAAATCCTGAGTTCACTAAGCCTCAAATAAGGGAAAGCCTGGGTTTTCCTTCCAACAGACTGTCTCCCCGTCTCTAGCGCCAGATGAGGAAGCGCATTACTTTGTGAAGTTTTAAATGCATGCATGTTTCACCGGGAGAGGATTTTAAGCCTGTGATGGGATGTCCTATCATTCCCTGAGGATTATAATAACGTTACCGTTTTCCCGCAAACTCCAGTATGTATCTAAAATAACATTCTCCGGCCTGAAATTGTATTATTAGACTACACAATCACATCGTGGCCGTGCTCTTACATCAGAGCAAATTATGTGGGCTGCCCTGCGTTTCTGCAAACGGGAGTTATTTATATATAACATTGGCGATGCACTAGCTAAGCTACACATTGGGAAAGCTAGTGTGTGTAGAGCCATAAC
>NW_028176002.1:7500-10343 GCF_949987555.1 Borostomias antarcticus
CCTCATCTCTCATAGTTCCTGAGGACTGTTTATACACACCTGCTCATCTCTCATAGTTCCTGAGGACTGGTTGGTTTCCTCCCAGAGGAAGAGGGTTTATTCTGAGTGAGTCATTAAGGGGAGACACCCCAGGTGAATAGGAAAAAAAAAATCCTTAATAGGTATCACCATCAAACTCCCCCAGTTTGTTAGGTACATTAAGGAGCATCTTTTTTGTATTACAAGTTTTCTGAAATCTTATGGATAAATATGCAAATTAGGCATTATATGCTCTAAATATGCGCTAATTTGCATAATTTCAGGAATCCATTTTTTTTAACTGGTTCAAGCCAGATTCAAAATTCTTGTTTCATTTTGTTCACATATCCCTATTCAAACTTTGTCCAAGGGGGATTTTTGATATCTCTTTTCTTCACTTCAGAAATCAGAAAATACTGTCAACAGTCATAAAAAGACCAATTTTCGCCATGTTTTAGGGATAAACTGTTATATAAATCAGGCTATGAATGAAATTTAAAAAATCCCCCTTGGACAAACTCTCAGAATATGGATTGGAACAAAACTGGAAAGTTAGGTGTATGTAGGTGCTACTCAAGTGGTGGTTTTGATGTCCCTAAGATGAGAAATAACTCATTTTGAGAAAACGGGCTTTGAAAATTTGTATTGTAAAAAACCATACATTTGCATTGTAAACCAATATTGACAAACACAATATCCAATCACATCATTAGTAACAACATTACACAACATCTGAAAACACATAGAAACAGAAAACTGAATAACACAGCATGTTGTGGATTCAGAATAGTCCAGGAGTAGACATTTTGTATAGAGAAGTAAGACCTGTTTAGTTGGAAGCCCACTCACCACGTCAAGGTACAGCCCACGAGTGGGATGTTAGTAAGACGAGACTAGAGACGAGACAATGTTAGTAGGGAAGAGAACATTCCCTTTTAGAAAGCTTGTATTATTTTGTTAAACAGATCATGGACAAAGATAGACACATTTGACGAGGACATGCATGAGAAAACAGATTATCTAGCTTTTTGTGTTTTTTTAAGCGTTTTACATGGAGAAAACATGAATGAATGAATGAACATGAAGAGTAAGCTGATTCATAAATACACAGGACAAGATGTGGTAAACAATGCAGGGTAAACACCAATAGAAGCTAAATATAGATTGCCAAACAAACAAGTGATATAACCATCGTCAAAAGCAATACCATAGGAGACATCAGGCTACGCCGTCATAGGTCTACAGAGTCACTCCTCAGATGGCACCACACTAGCTATCAACAAAACTGTTCTAGGCAGCTGGTTTGTAGAACCCACTCAGCTGCAGTCTACAAAACTATTCTAAGCAGCTAGTTTGTAGATCCCACTCAGCTGCAGTCCCCAAAACTGTCCTAAAACCACAATATGTTCCTGGTGCGCATGGGGTTGTCATCAGTGAAGCAGACTACCCCATATTGCCGCCTTCATGTTGTCCACTGAACGCTGGTTATTGAGAATTATTGTAATAATTCTCAATAACTGTAATAATTTTGTAACATTTTGCATTTATTGGCTGTCAGCTTACCTACCTCTGGGTCCACATCTGCATATGCCTGCCTAATCTGCTCTCTGCTTCTGTGCAAGGACTCCAGACCTCTCTCTATTTCAGCAACTGAAATTAAAACAGTTTATTTGGTCAGTTTATGGATGCATGTAGAAATGCCACAGGTAGAGAGGGAGACTACTGTGCATATGTAGGCTATAAGCTTCTGATATTGGCTAGAGAGAGAGAGAGAGAGAGAGAGAGAGAGAGAGAGAGAGAAAGAGGGAACACGTTTCAATAGCCTACCTGTCACCCTCTCTGTCATGTTTCTGATACGTTTTCAGATGAAGCCCTGGGATCCCTAACACTTTACTAATCTTTTGGAGAGCTGCATACCCCAACCCTAACTCGTGCGCTAAGAGGACCATCCTCACATTGACATCAAATGCAACATCATTCCTAGTTGTTGACACTTTTGCGATAGCCATTTCTCACAAAGACTGCACTCTAAGAGCAAAGTACTACAGAACCCACTATTCTGAGGATCTATGTTAATTTTAAGACCAGCCAGTCCCTGCACAATTAGGACAAATCAACCCAGTTATCTGCTCATTCAAACGCGCAACATCTCTCTGCTGCTCACTGGACATGCTAACGCTAGCCCCATCTCCCTGCTGCTCACTGGACATGCTAGCACCGGCTAATGACAACTTGCGCGAATAGGCACTTTATATCTCATAAATGTAAACCTTTCCATTTAGTTTCTCTTGTTTTCTGTTCAACCTTGCGGGCAAACACTGTTGTCATTGTTGCTTATTACGTTTAGAACGCTTTACAGACGGCATTGTTTGGATTAGATATCAGGAAATGGAAACGTGTCACATGACGCGCTGAACCAATCACGTTCTCAGAAATCAACAACAGCCAATGAGATTTCACGGTTAGCATCAAACCCGCCTTTGTATTTCCACGATTGGTTGCTGATACAAATGAAACTATCAGGTTTGGTTGCGATAACATTGTGTTAGAGAGAGAGACCAATCCGCTGATACCAGACATGACCCGGTCCAGACGAGAGAAGGCTGCGAGACGTTGCGAAAAGATGCTAACTTTTGGTGATTTTAGGAAGAATCTACAGACGCAAACAGACTAAATGAAGTAAAATAAACATCTAAATGCGTATTTTTGATGTTTTATTTCCACTAGTATGAAAGAAAACATGTTATGGAAGCAAACTAGCACAAAATCTCAAATTTGACCAGGGCGTTGAAAACGATGTTTTCACCTACCGTGTCTCCCCTTAA
>NW_028176000.1:0-10000 GCF_949987555.1 Borostomias antarcticus
TCTCTCTAGTGTAGGACAGGGTCTAGTCTCTCTAGTGTAGGACAGGGTCTAGTCTCTCTAGTGTAGGACAGGGTCTAGTCTCTCTAGTGTAGGACAGGGTCTAGTCTCTCTAGTCTAGGCCAGGGTCTAGTCTCTCTAGTCTAGGCCAGGGTCTAGTCTGTCTCTAGTGTAGGCCAGGGTCTAGTCTCTCTAGTGTAGGACAGGGTCTAGTCTCTCTAGTGTAGGACAGGGTCTAGTCTCTCTAGTGTAGGACAGGGTCTAGTCTCTCTAGTGTAGGCCAGGGTCTAGTCTGTCCCTAGTGTAGGCCAGGGTCTAGTCTGTCTCTAGTGTAGGACAGGGTCTAGTCTCTCTAGTGTAGGACAGGGTCTAGTCTGTCTAATGTAGGACAGGGTCTAGTCTCTCTAGTGTAGGACAGGGTCTAGTCTCTCTAGTGTAGGACAGGGTCTAGTCTCTCTAGTGTAGGACAGGGTCTAGTCTCTCTAGTCTAGGCCAGGGTCTAGTCTCTCTAGTCTAGGCCAGGGTCTAGTCTCTCTAGTGTAGGACAGGGTCTAGTCTCTCTAGTGTAGGACAGGGTCTAGTCTCTCTAGTCTAGGCCAGGGTCTAGTCTCTCTAGTCTAGGACAGGGTCTAGTCTCTCTAGTGTAGGCCAGGGTCTAGTCTCTCTAGTGTAGGACAGGGTCTAGTCTCTCTAGTGTAGGCCAGGGTCTAGTCTCTCTAGTGTAGGACAGGGTCTAGTCTCTCTAGTGTAGGACAGGGTCTAGTCTCTCTAGTGTAGGCCAGGGTCTAGTCTGTCCCTAGTGTAGGCCAGGGTCTAGTCTGTCTCTAGTGTAGGACAGGGTCTAGTCTCTCTAGTGTAGGACAGGGTCTAGTCTGTCTAATGTAGGACAGGGTCTAGTCTCTCTAGTGTAGGACAGGGTCTAGTCTCTCTAGTGTAGGACAGGGTCTAGTCTCTCTAGTGTAGGACAGGGTCTAGTCTCTCTAGTCTAGGCCAGGGTCTAGTCTCTCTAGTCTAGGCCAGGGTCTAGTCTCTCTAGTGTAGGACAGGGTCTAGTCTCTCTAGTGTAGGACAGGGTCTAGTCTCTCTAGTCTAGGCCAGGGTCTAGTCTCTCTAGTCTAGGACAGGGTCTAGTCTGTCCCTAGTGTAGGACAGGGTCTAGTCTCTCTAGTGTAGGACAGGGTCTAGTCTCTCTAGTGTAGGACAGGGTCTAGTCTCTCTAGTGTAGGACAGGGTCTAGTCTCTCTAGTCTAGGCCAGGGTCTAGTCTCTCTAGTGTAGGACAGGGTCTAGTCTCTCTAGTGTAGGACAGGGTCTAGTCTCTCTAGTCTAGGACAGGGTCTAGTCTCTCTAGTGTAGGACAGGGTCTAGTCTCTCTAGTCTAGGCCAGGGTCTAGTCTCTCTAGTGTAGGACAGGGTCTAGTCTGTCCCTAGTGTAGGACAGGGTCTAGTCTGTCCCTAGTGTAGGACAGGGTCTATTCTCTCTAGTCTAGGCCAGGGTCTAGTCTGTCCCTAGTGTAGGACAGGGTCTAGTCTCTCTAGTGTAGGACAGGGTCTAGTCTCTCTAGTCTAGGCCAGGGTCTAGTCTCTCTAGTGTAGGACAGGGTCTAGTCTCTCTAGTGTAGGACAGGGTCTAGTCTCTCTAGTGTAGGACAGGGTCTAGTCTCTCTAGTGTAGGACAGGGTCTAGTCTGTCTCTAGTGTAGGACAGGGTCTAGTCTCTCTAGTGTAGGCCAGGGTCTAGTCTCTCTAGTCTAGGACAGGGTCTAGTCTCTCTAGTGTAGGACAGGGTCTAGTCTGTCTAGTGTAGGACAGGGTCTAGTCCGTCCCTAGTCTAGGCCAGGGTCTAGTCTCTCTAGTCTAGACCAGGGTCTAGTCTGTCCCTAGTGTAGATCAAGGTCAGGGGTCACATTTATAAAGCATTGCGCAGAATCCATACTATAAGTGTGCGTGCGCACAAAACCAGAAAATGGCGTGCGCAACAAAATAATGAGATTAATAAAACCATAAATCACAGCGCACCTGCAAATGTGCGCGCATACATTATCCTTGTATCCCGCCCTCCACACGCCCAAATACAACCATATATGGTCGATGCAAAGCGGTACACAAATTAATTTGCATGCAGATCAACGTCAGTCAACCGTGGCAGCGAGGGCAAAAAAAAACACCAGTGAAATCGAGGTGCTGGTGGGTGAGATGGAGGCACGTAAAAAAATGTTGGCGGCCTCAGTGGTGGCATAACTAGCAAAAAGGGAGGTCAAGAGGTCAAGGAGAAGACGGGGAGGACGGTCGGGGAGGTCGAGGAGAATTCGGGGAGGACGGTCAGGGGGGTCAAGGAGAAGACGGGGAGGACGGTCGAGGAGAAGACGGGGAGGACGGTCAAGGAGAAGATGGGGAGGACGGTCGGGGAGGTCAAGGAGAAGACGCGGAGGACGGTCAGGGAGGTCAAGGAGAAGACGGGGAGGACGGTCGGGGAGAAGACAGGGAGGACGGTCGGGGAGGTCAAGGAGAAGACGGGGAGGACAGTCGGGGAGGTCAAGGAGAAGACGGGGAGGACGGTCGGGGAGGTCAAGGAGAAGACGGGGAGGACAGTCGGGGAGGTCAAGGAGAAGACGGGGAGGACGGTCGGGGAGGTCAAGGAGAAGACGGGGAGGACGGTCGGGGAGGTCAAGGAGAAGACGGGGAGGACGGTCGGGGAGGTCAAGGAGAACACGAGGAGGACGGTCGGGGAGGTCAAGGAGAACACGAGGAGGACGGTCGGGGAGGTCGAGGAGAAGACGAGGAGGACGGTCGGGGAAGTCAAGGAGAAGACGGGGAGGTCAAGGGTCAAGGAGAAGACGGGGACGACGGTCGGGGAAGTCAAGGAGAAGACGGGGAGGTCAAGGGTCAAGGAGCAGACGGGGAGGACGGTCGGGGAAGTCAAGGAGAAGTCGGGGAGGTCAAGGGTCAAGGAGAAGACGGGGAGGATGGTCGGGGAGGTCTGATACGGTATGAAGACCACCACAGATGAACTAGGTACAGCGCTGGTTTTAACTCTAACTGTATAACTGTGTAATGGATACCAAGCGTCAGCACACTTAGGCCCAGTTTGTTTTCCAATAACACATTGAATAATTCCCTCACACATCCAAAACGGCAGTTAAATGTGTTTATATTCAAACGAAGGGGTGGGTTGGACCAGGGAAATGTGAAATTGAAACCCAAACTTCCAGTCACAAGACCTTCAGGGCCAAGCTTTATATCTGGTCAAACAGCTGACACATGGGGAAAGCACAGTGGACTAATGTGCTTGTTTCAGGCCCTCTCCCAGAGTTGGGAGGAGGAGGCGGCGAGGAGGAGGAGGTGAGGAGGAGGAGGTGAGGAGGAGAAGGTGAGGAGGAGGAGCTGGAGGAGGAGGAGGTGAGGAGGAGGTCCCCGTCCAGGAGAACGGTGACGAGGAGGCCGCGGGGCGTCCGGCTGTCCCCAGCACCAGCGCGCGTGGCTGGCCTAGCCAGGCGATGACCCACTGGCTCTCAAGGCACAAAGGGACACCATCAGTGCCATAAATAAAGTGTCAGAACAACTTAAAGTCAAGGCCAATATGGAAACCGAAAGAAATGAACACATCAAGGAAATTACAGCCACAATGGCGGACATGTGCACAGCAGCGTCTGACATTTCGTCCGTGAGCTTGTTAAAAAATGAACCTCTGGCCGACTTGTTTGTTTTTACAAACGCTGCACGCTGTGCGCTTTCACAAACGCTGCTCCCTGTTGGGGGCCTATTTATCGGCAAGGGGGGAAGGGTTGAGCCCGCTGTCAGGGCTTAGATGGCTAATGGATAGATAGATAGATAGATAGATAGATAGATAGATAGATAGATAGATAGATAGATAGATAGATAGATAGATAGATAGATAGATAGATAGATAGATAGATAGATAGATAGATAGATAGATAGATAGATAGATAGATAGATAGATAGATAGATAGATAGATAGATAGATAGTGTGTGTGTTTCTGTCTGTGCATAATGTACTGTACATACAGGTGTGTACGTGCGAATGTGTACACATGCGAATGTGTTCAATACTGTGGAAAAGGTGCATGTGTATTGTATTCTGTATTCATGTGTGTGTGTGCGTGTGTGTGTGTGATAACAACAACCCCATTCACACAACTCATGGTCCCCGTGCTGATAACAGCCCTTTAGAGCAGGACAATGAGAACCCTGGCAGCAGAGACACAAGGGGTTCGAGTCACAGCCTGGAAATGAGAGAAATTAATTACCTCCGGGGTCGAGCCAATCGGCCATGCGATTTTCAATTATTCCTCAAATGGTTGTCATGAAACAGCTTCAACTGTGAAATGCACTATCTGGCCCCAGCTGCAAGAAGGCTTCCGGTTATGGCGTGAAGGCGGGGGAACTCAGCCCTCAACGCAAGTGACATTTTTCAACAATGGCGTTGTTGAAAAGTGGCCCATGGAGAGGGCGAGGGTCTCGGACGAGACAGCCCTTCAGATGTGTTCAGAAAAACATGTCAAGCCCATGTCAGGGATTGGGATCGAGGCTTCATATATATATATATATATATCTCTCAGACACACACACACACACACACACACACGCACACACACACCTGAGTCTCCCTCTGTCCCTCTCTCTCTCTCTCTCTCTCTCTCTCTCTCTCTGCCAATCTGACTTTTCAATTTCTACAGAGGCCTTCAGGGGCCAAGAAGCTGCGAGCAGGTGGTGCATTTTTAAAATCCCATCAAGCGGCATGTGAGCGAGACACAGCAGGGGGTCTAGGGCAAGACATCGATTGACTCCACTGACCTGGGGGTGGGGAGCACAATGTCATTGACTATTAAATAGCGGCTTGGTAATGCTATAGAGGGGGGCGATATCCGGCTGCAGCCCTCCTGAGGGTCCATCTACAGGAGCTGCTCAACAACCAGTCGATCAATCTACAAATACTCAAGTAATGGCCCATTTCCCGTAACCATAACCTAAGTAGCATAACATAAGTTGATGCAGGCAATGTAGAAGCTGAGTTGACGGTTTGATGGCTTGCAATACCGTACGACGCAGTGAATTAAAACACGGTCAAATCCTATGTGAGTGTTGTCGATACACCGTGACATCACACTGGCTTCCGCTTGCATGGAAGTTCAAAAACGGAAGATTCCATGGCCTCCTGAAACAAAGCATCGCTTTCCAGTCTTGTGCCGTGTGCTGTAAATGGTAAATGGACTGCACTTATATAGGGCTTTTTCATCTTAGCGGCACTCAAAGCGCTTTACAATGGCCTCTCATTCATCCATTCACACACACATTCACACACCAATGGCGGTAGCTGCCATGCAAGGCGCTAACCTGCTCATTGGGAGCAATTTGGGGTTAGGTGTCTTGCTCAAGGACACTTCGACATGTGGACAGTCGGAGCTGGGATTCGAACCGCCGACCCTTCGATCACTGAACGACCCGCTCTACCAACTCAGCTACAGCCGCTCCGCAGTGTAGGTATGAGGATGAGGAGCGGGTTGGAGGGCTAGGCCTAAACCCTGGACTCCTGTAGAGGCGTCCCAGACCAGAGAGCTTCACTCTCCAACCGCATATTGGCAGGTCGGTTCCAGGAAATATACTGTAGCGCTAATTGCCTGAGGTCACGGGGATAGTACCAGGTTCCTGGAACTATACTGTAGCGCTAATTGCCTGAGGTCACGGGGATAGTACCAGGTTCCTGGAACTATACTGTAGCGCTAATTGCCTGAGGGGTGACGGACCAACTCCCGGTCCGAGGGGGATGCTCTCGTACGGTAAGACCAGATAAAAACAAGATCAGATCGAGAAGCCTCAAGTGGCGGAAACAGGAGACATCTTGGCTCACGGTCAGGGGGCGGACTGGGCCGGGAAATGTAGCCCCAGTCAGGCCACGAGCCGACGCGGTGAGATGGAACACTTTCAACGGACGGGCTTTCCGATTGTGAATAATAAACTGTCGGCAAGTTGTTCAGCGAGGGGGGGGGGGGGCGGCCAGTTAGCCCGCCAGGCCACCACTCCCGGTGCTCCCGATGACCAGTCCGCCCCTGCTCATGGGTCACCTCAGTGACGGTGTCCCCCAAGAGCAGACCTAGGATCAGATTACCCTCCTCGAATCCTAACCTCACTCAATAGATGAGGGAGACCCTCACACTGATCCAGGTACCGTATCAAGGTTCACGCGCAGTTAATTGAGGCCAAGACCTTATTTTAGGGTGAACAGTCAAAACGAATTCACATTGACATCCAGTGCCAGCATGGTTGTATAAGACGAATGTCCCCAAATGTAGATGCCTTGGCGCTGCTGAAATACGTCGCCATAGACACGTCTGACGACCAGCGCTGGACGACAATGGGAGGGCTATCATGAGCTCATTCATTCTGCCACTGACTTTTTCTTAGTATTTTAAGCATGCTGATGTTGTTAGAATTCCTATATGCTGATATAATATATAATATTATTATTATAAAATGATTTATTCTACAGGTATGCCGTGTACTGTGCATATAGGCACAGAGTACCACTGCATAGGCAAAATCAGTCTGTCTCATCATATTAATAACAAAATCTAAATTATTTTCATAATTATTGTGACCCATAATAACCTGTGCTACACAAAACATGACGTTAAATTGCAAATGACTGACCAATGTGGTGAGAGAAAGGTGTGGACAGTGTGGATCAAAAGTGCTCCGGTGCCAAAATGTTACGCTAGCCATAGCCAGGAATCAACACACCTGGGTCTGATCAGCTCCCTACCTTTCACGCTTTCTCACGTCTCCAGATGATTTGCCTTGCTGGTGCTATTTTTCCTTTTTTCGTGTCTCATGCCCGTCTCGTCTTTTCCCCCAAGGAACCCCTGCTCCTCTCGTTCCTCCCTGGTACCCCTGCTCCTCTCATGCCTCCCTGGAACCCCTGCTCCTCTCCTGCCTCCCTGGAAACCCTGCTCCTCTCCTGCCTCCCTGGAACCCCTGCTCCTCTCCTGCCTCCCTGGAAACCCTGCTCCTCTCCTGCCTCCCTGGAAACCCTGCTCCTCTCCTGCCTCCCTGGAAACCCTGCTCCTCTCGTGCCTCCCTGGAACCCCTGCTCCTCTCCTGCCTCCCTGGAACCCCTGCTCCTCTCCTGCCTCCCTGGAACCCCTGCTCCTCTCCTGCCTCCCTGGAACCCACTCCCCTCGTGTCTCCCTGGAACCCCTGCTCCTCTCCTGCATCCCTGGAACCCCTGCTCCTCTCCTGCCTCCCTGAAACCCCTGCTCCCCTCGTGTCTCCCTGGAACCCCTGCTCCCCTCGTGTCTCCCTGGAAACCCTGCTCCTCTCCTGCCTCCCTGGAACCCACTCCCCTCGTGTCTCCCTGGAAAGCCCCTCGGACTGAACCCCCCTGGACTCACCCCTCACCCCTGCTCACGGACTACCCCTCTGGACTCACCCCTCACCCCTGCTCACGGACTACCCCTCTGGACTCACCCCTCGCTCACGGACTACCCCCCTGGACTCACCCCCGCTCACAGACTACCCCCCTGGACTCACCCCTTACCCCACTCACAGACTACCCCCCTGGACTCACCGCCGCTCTCGGACTACTAGTTACACATGCCACACACACCCACAAATAGCTAGTTACACACACCACACACACCCACACATGGCTAGTTACACACACCACACACACCCACACATAGCTAGTTACACACACCACACACACCCACACATAGCAAGTTACACACACCACACACACCCACACATAGCTAGTTACACACACCACACACACCCACACATAGCTAGTTACACACACCACACACACCCACACATGGCTAGTTACACACGCCACACACACCCACACATGGCTAGTTACACACACCACACACAGCTAGTTACACACGCCACACACACCAGGCCAGCGCACCACACACCTTCCCACATTCCCCTTCCCTGTTACTTTCGTTGTCTTAAGAAATACGCCTTCGGGCTCAAGAGCCCCTGCTTCTGTGCCGCCTCAATTGGGTCACCCCAGTCGTACATAAAACAAATGCTCCAATTTCAATTTATGCCAAGCAGGGTCTGAACTTGAGATTGTAACCTTCCATTTCACATTATTTTAAGCTATGTGTTTCAAAAACAGGCCGGGCCATTAGACTAATCTCCAAGTTTATCTACAAGACGAGAACTCACATTTGCCGACCCGAGCGCTCCTTAGCAGATGATATAGTTCAATGCCAGGCTGCTGTGGAAGAGGTATCGAGCTGTGACAGATTGGTAACAAATGCTGAACGTAATTTAATATTGCCTAAGAAGCGTGTTGCCTGCTAAATATTTGGTGACTGTAATTAAACTGTGCAAACTGTATATGGCTATGATTATGAAAATAAATGTTCCCTTGTGTGTTAGTAGGTTTCTTAGTAAGACCCAGGGGCATAGCAATGGAGGAGGCGTATCTTCAGGTTCAACCCAGAGGGCTGGTTTAATAAAACTGAAGAGGGGAGCCACAAAAAGGTTTGCCTCAAAATAATAAGGAATGTTAAAATAGATGCCATAAAAATGCTGCCACTAAACAATAAAGGCGAAGCGCTGGTGGGTGATGGAGAAGGTAGGAGGGGGAGCAGGTTTGGCCTCTGCAGGCAGCCACCACTCAGCAGAGGGGGGTCTGGGATGCTGAGGAGACGAGGAGGAGGAGGGAGGGGGAGGGATAATGATCACAGGCGGGGGAAGAAAGGAACGAGCAAAAAGGCGGGGCGC
Organism: Borostomias antarcticus; assembly: GCF_949987555.1. NCBI lineage: Eukaryota > Metazoa > Chordata > Actinopteri > Stomiiformes > Stomiidae > Borostomias > Borostomias antarcticus. The sequence continues at coordinate 8,750 of NW_028176000.1, forward strand.
TGCAACTGTGTAAAGATGGCAGGCAAGAGAAAAGCACTACGAGCTGTAACATTGTGTTTATCATGGCTGCAGCTGTAATGCCATTGCTCCTCGTTTGCATCATTAGCTTCTCTCGGCGGTCTACTTCTTCTGGCACCCATCAAGGTTTTGGCTACGTTCACGCTAGTCTCTCTCCAGACTCAAATGTCTGTGTCACTTCGCCGCCCAAACTGGTGTTCTGAGGGTGGGTCTATGGGTCGAAATCGAAAGAGGGACAGGTCGTAGTAGCAACGAGAATCAAGTATTTCAAACACAGATGCTGGAGATCTTTCAGTTCGTCGACAGAATGCAAACGGCAAACTTCTAGCAGTGCACGGTCCAAAATATCGTCTTCCACTTGATGTAACGTTAAGTTAATGTTTCAATGCAGGCCTATATGTAGTAGCGTTGTTATGCCGAGCACAGCGATTCAAAGTAATATTTATTGAGTCTGGCAGCAAAGAAGAATGCACGCAAGGCTAGATGGGCGGGGCCTAGTCTCGCGGGCCAGACGAGTCTACTTCCTGTCCGGATTGTCTACTGCGTCTGGTATTCAGGCGCTGACATTTTGTTGAAGGAAGTTGGGGAAAAAACAGGCGGATATCCTGTCAAAATTCCCTAGAGAGTAGTAGACAGTCCGGACAGGAAGTGATGAGTTTTTTTAAGAACTTCCTTTTACAGATTCTAAGCAGCTGAAGTCCGAGACTAGGCGGGGCCAGGTTAGGTGGGAGTACAAACAAAGTGAAAATCATTACTGATTAGTGCCAATTAGGATTTCAGGGGTACCAATTACTGACCAGCATGCAAAAACAAGTTTTTATCATGAAGTGTCCCAGACTCATAGAGATCTGCAGCATGCAGTAACATAGTTAGCGTACCGTAGCTTATGCAGTGTATCAGCATAAGAACTCTCATGGGTCTGGTGTTGAAACTACATTCACACTGACTCTGGCTACACTATACGTGTGCATAGATGCTAATATTACTGCAAAACCTTTATATTTGTATATATTTGTTTATATTTGCTTCCACAATGTTGCCAATGGTCTCCCAGCTGGAAGACTGAGCTGCTGTTCCTCCCGGGGAATGGCTGCCCGCACCGGGACCTGGCCATCACCACAGTGGTGACGTCAACTCGGACTGCGAGGAATCTGGGTGTGACCCTGGATGACCAACTGTCATTCTTGGCACGTATCACATCCGTCACACACTATCGCAGATTCCTGCTCTACA
>NW_028175999.1:0-14477 GCF_949987555.1 Borostomias antarcticus
ACTAGCGGAGGAGACTAGCGGAGGAGACTAGCGGAGGAGACTAGCGGAGGAGACTAGCTGAGGAGACTAGCTGAGGAGACAAGCGGGAGGGAGACTAGCGGAGGAGACTAGCGGAGGAGACTAGCGGAGGAGACTAGCGGAGGAGACTAGCTGAAGAGACTAGCAGGGGAGACTAGCGGAGGAGACTAGCAGAGGAGACTAGCGGAGGAGACTAGCTGGGGAGACTAGCGGAGGAGACTAGCGGAGGAGACTAGCAGAGGAGACTAGCGGAGGAGACTAGCTGGGGAGACTAGCGGAGGAGACTAGCAGGGGAGACTAGCGGAGGAGACTAGCGGAGGAGACTAGCAGAGGAGACTAGCAGAGGAGACTAGCGGAGGAGACTAGGGGAGGAGACTAGGGGAGGAGACTAGCTGAGGAGACTAGCTGAGGAGACTAGCAGAGGAGACTAGCAGAGGAGACTAGCGGAGGAGACTAGCGGAGGAGACTAGCGGAGGAGACTAGCGGAGGAGACTAGCGGAGGAGACTAGCGGGGAGACTAGCGGAGGAGACTAGTGGAGGAGACTAGCGGAGGAGACTAGCGGAGGAGACTAGCGGAGGAGACTAGCGGAGGAGACTAGTGGAGGAGACTAGCGGGGGAGACTAGCGGAGGAGACTAGCGGGGGAGACTAGCGGAGGAGACTAGCGGGGGAGACTAGCGGAGGAGACTAGCGGAGGAGACTAGCGGAGGAGACTAGCGGAGGAGACTAGCTGGGGAGACTAGCGGGGAAGACTAGCGGAGGAGACTAGCGGAGGAGACTAGCGGAGGAGACTAGCTGGGGAGACTAGCTGGGGAGACTAGCGGAGGAGACTAGCTGGGGAGACTAGCGGAGGAGACTAGCGGAGGAGACTAGCGGAGGAGACTAGCGGAGGAGACTAGCTGGGGAGACTAGCGGAGGAGACTAGCGGAGGAGACTAGCGGAGGAGACTAGCGGAGGAGACTAGCGGAGGAGACTAGCGGGGAGACAAGCGGAGACTAGCGGAGGAGACTAGCGGAGGAGACTAGGGGAGGAGACTAGGGGAGGAGACTAGCTGAGGAGACTAGCTGAGGAGACTAGCAGAGGAGACTAGCAGAGGAGACTAGCGGGGGAGACTAGCGGAGGAGACTAGCGGAGGAGACTAGCTGAGGAGACTAGCTGAGGAGACTAGCGGAGGAGACTAGCTGAGGAGACTAGTGGAGGAGACTAGCGGAGGAGACTAGGGGAGGAGACTAGCGGAGGAGACTAGCGGGGGAGACTAGCGGAGGAGACTAGCGGAGGAGACTAGCGGAGGAGACTAGCGGAGGAGACTAGCGGAGGAGACTAGCTGAGGAGACTAGCAGAGGAGACTAGCGGAGGAGACTAGCGGAGGAGACTAGCGGAGGAGACTAGCGGAGGAGACTAGCGGAGGAGACTAGCGGAGGAGACTAGCGGGGAGACTAGCTGGGGAGACCGGCCGAGGTGGAGCAGCCCTACCTTGCCGTTGTAGAGGATGACGGGGCAGACGAACCTCCCTCGGCAGCGCGCCATCCTGCTACGGGTCACCAGGTCCTGCAGCCTGCTGACCTGCACCGTGCTCTCGAACCTGCATCCCGCCCACCGCGCCAAGTAAGTAAGTAAAACTTTATTTAGATAGCACTTTACACAGCACAGAGTCACAAAGTGCTTCACAGGTCAAAAAAGACAGTCAGAAAACAATGAGTAAAACTACACATAAAAGACAGTAAAATACAAACGAAAAACACGACATAGGCAACAGTCAGTTATGGCCGTCCAAACATGACCAGACACACCGTCATTCAAGTACATGGCAACATTTCTTTTCTTGCGTGTGTGTGTGCTGGTAATCTAACTGTGGCGTTAGGGCTGGGTTTAAAAAATCGATTCATCGATTCAGAATCGATTCATGAATCCCAAAATCGAAAATCTTTTATTTAATGAATGAATGAATAAATGAAGGTATGAATAGTTCATCAATTCATTCAATGATTCATTCATTCATTCATTCATTTTTGGAAATCAGTATCGATACCCAGCCCTAGTATTGATGTGTTGCACAACTTGGCAGTCATGTAATTAAGGTTACAGCTTAAAAAACAGGTTTTAGTAACACTAACCGAATCGATATTGAATCGAATCGAAATCGAATTGAATCGTGATAATCGATTTTGAACCTTGTGAATCGGAATCGAATCGATTCTTGAAATTCGACTCGATACCCAGCCCTATGTGGCGTTATATACTGTTATTCTGGAGCTAATGTTGAAGTCTTTTGAAGAAGAGGTGAAAGTTGAGTGAAAGAAGAGAGGGTGAATCAAGTCCTCTAATATCAGTGTAGCTTCATTTGTCACACGATTTAGCCTGGATTCATTGCGCTACACATTACATAACAAATGTACAATATTATCTTACGTATATCCACTCCGATCATGTGACTCTGACATCACTTCCAGATAACAAATATAAAAGAACACACTTCAGACTTTCTCAATCCCTTTTTTAACAGCTCACTAGACATGACTGGGCGGATAGTAACGCTAGTTCAAACGCACACTCACACATGTGGACTGGGCTCACTAGACATGACTGGGCCGATAGTAACGCTAGTTCAGACGCACACTTACACATGTGGACTGGACTCACTAGACATGACTGGGCGGATAGTAAACGCTAGTTAAAACGCACACTCACACATGTGGACTGGACTGGGGTCCAGATAAACAAGCGTACTTGGTTACCAAGTGTAGTGAACTTTGTATCGGTGATGAAAGGAGCTTGCTCGATCGCCTCGCTGAGAGGAGTCAGGGAAGAATTTTTACAGCTCACTTTTCTGGTCCCTGGGTGATTACTGTTTTTTTGCTTCCCTCTGGAATATGTAGGGGTGGGTCGTATGCCCACCTCCCTTGTTCTCTGTAAAGCGCATTGTGTTGCCTCTGGGTATGAAATGCGCTATATAAATAAAGCTTTGATTGATTGATTGATTGATTGAAATTGCCAGCTGAGGTAGCCCATAGGGCTGGGTTTAAAGAATGATTCAGAATCGATTCACGAATCCCAGAATCGATCTTTTATTTAATGAATGAATGAATAAATGAATGAATAGTTCATTAATTCATTCAATGATTCATTCATTCATTCATTTTTGGAAATCAGTATCGATACCCAGCCGTAGTATTGATGTGTTGCATAACTTGGCAGTCATGTAATTAAGGTTACAGCTAAAAAAAAAAAGGTTTTAGTAACACTAACCGAATCGATATTGAATCGAATCGAGATAATCGATTCTGAACCTTGTGAATCGGAATCGAATCGATTCTTGAAATTCGACTCGATACCCAGCTCTAGTAGCCCACCTGTCCTTATTGAGCTCTGTGCTTTCGTACTCCAGGAAGACGATCTGTCGGGGGTAGTGGCCACACACTTCTCCGTTGGTGTTGTGGATGATGCTGTACTTGTAGTCTTGGCTGAAGAGCTCCAAGCAACGCTTCTCGATCACCTCCACCTGCAAGACCAGAGACACGGAGGGTGTTAATAGGTTTGAAGAGAGATTACATGAAATTCCCCCTCGAAACAGAACAGAAGAGCCATGTGAAGAACAGTTAAGATGGTAGTTACAGTGAGGGAAATAATTAATTGATCCCCTGCTGATTTTGTAAGTTTGCCTACTGACAAAGAAATGATCAGTCTATAATTTTAATGGTAGGTTTATTTTAACAGTGAGAGTCCATAAAAACGCATCACAAAAAAAGTTATAAATTGATTTGCCTTTTAATGAGTGAAATAAGTATTTGACCCCTTCGCAAAACATGACTTAGTACTTGGTGGCAAAACCCTTGTTGACAATTGTTGTACTGAATGGATCAGCCATAACAGTACAGTGTTTCCCCTATTATTGCCTTGGAGGGGCAGCCCACCCGCCAACGAGACCTCCTGAAAGACCCCCCCCCCCCACACACACACACACACACACACACACACACACACACACACACACACACACACACACACACACACACACACACACACACACACACACAATAGGTAGCTGTCAGAGGACCTGAGATCCAACCCAATCTGTTGACACATGGAGGTTGGTATGTGAAGGATTACCGTCACCCAAAGTCGTTGTGTTGTGTGGCTGCTGTGTGGAAGTGACGGGTTAGGGTTAGGGTTAGGGTCAGGGTTAGGGTCAGGGTTAGGGTTAGGGTTAGGGTCAGGGTTACTGTGTGGAAGTGACGTTCCTATGATGGCAACACCGACTGTCATCTGACTTCTAGTGGTTGTCAGAGTGAGCAAAATGACTGTGGACCTCAAACTTACCCGCGGGGTGACTTCTTTGGCTCTGAACTGCATCTTCGAAAACAAATCTATCAAATCCGCAATTTCCTCGCTCTTTCTACCAGCCAGTCCGGAGTCGGTGAGGGGGGACACGGAGGAGGACACGGAGGAGGGGGACACGGAGGAGGGGGACACGGAGGAGGAGGAGGCCATCATGGCACCCCGACCCAAGCTGGGCTGTATCCGAACTCGCCCTCCTTCAAACACCGCAGAACCTTGTCCTTGGGACCGGGAAGACCGACCAGGCCATCCCTTCCCAGCCAGCTTCTCCCTGACCGCCCGCTTGAAGGGGCCGGAGCCGGGTCTCCTCCCAGGATTCAGGGCCCCGCCGGGACGAGAACCTCTACACAGGGAGGAGTGAGCTAGGGATGAGTGAGCTAGGGAGGAGTGAGCTAGGGAGGAGTGAGCTAGGGATGAGTGAGCTAGGGAGGAGTGAGCTAGGGAGGAGTGAGCTAGGGAGGAGTGAGCTAGCCCTTTAGCTCAGGGGCTGGAGCCTGTAGCTAGCTGCTTAGCTTAGCCAGTCAATGCTGAATTGAAGTGCAAGATCTGGAACTGTTCACGCAAATCAACACATTACCAAATGTGAGACTGAGTGAATCAATCAGCTGACTGCTCTGTCGTCCTCTCCCGCTTTACATGTGAGTTCCGTGCGGCGGCGGTTAACCACAGAGATGTGATCCGAAATCCGAGCATGAAGTCCGGGCGCCGGACTCAGGAAAGCTCGGGGACTCCGGGCCTAGTCACGGTTCCTCAATGTCACGTCTTCATTTCCCCTCCGTTTCCTCGACGATTATTAAAAAAAAGACAGGAGTATGAAGGTGATCGATGTCGTGGCTGCAGGAGCTCAAATCTGTGGTTTTTTTGCCTGGATCCAAACCACAGAAGTGTCAAAGTGTTGCAACCCGTGGGCTGTCTCAAGGAGCAAGTGGTAAACAGGAAGTGGACTCTAACACGTGACGAGCATCGCCCCCTTAAACGTCTACAAACCACTTCCTCAAATGACGTCATGTTGTCAATTAGTAAACACAATTAGTAAACACAATTAGTAAACACAATTAGTAAACACAATTAGTAAACACACTTAGATGCAATTATCTTACAGTGACATTTTTCTCAAAAGAACAAAAAAATGGCAATAAGGTTATTGGAGTCCATGCCCCCGCCCCTTCTCATAGAAAATATGTACTTATGTAGACCTACAGTGTTCATTCAAGGCCTATTCTAATAAGCCTATATACACTTTATTCCAAACAAATCTCTCATAAGCCTATTGTTATCATTGACATTCAACTAGAGTGACACAAAGTGATACTGAAGAGGTTCACATGCTGTATAGCCTTCCTGTAGCCAAGGGAAACATTAATAATGTTCGATTCCCGGCTCGGGTCCTGTGCTGCATGTCCTCCCCTCTCTCTCTCCCACATTTCCTGTCTCTCTACACTGTCCTATAGCCTACCATTAAAGCTGAAAAGCCTTAAGCTTAATAATAAAAAATAAAAATAAAAAAATGTTTCCCCCTTCCCAATAATGTAATTTATTGCTTTAATGTAATTTATTGCTTTAGAAATGTTCTCATCTGGTAGACAAACATACTCCTGGAGCTTGCTCGATCGCCTTGTTGAGAGGGGTCAGGGAAGAATTTTTACAGCTCACTTATCTGGCCCCCGGGTGATTACTGTTTTTTTTTTCCCTCTGGAATATGTAGGGGTGGGTCGTCAACTCATTGACTATGTCTAAGACTACATCATTGACAATGTATGGCATTTTAAATATTGTCTTCCCAATATTTTTAAGTAGACTATATGCGTTTTCCCCAGTGAACGTGCAGGCTAGGCTATTAATCTCCCAGGAAAAACATCATTGCCTTGTAGGCAGCTTCACATACAGGCACATAGATGCTGATATCATTCAGGGTCAGGATTCATGTAGGCCGTGAGATGAGTGCATAGGCCACGATACAAACGTGGCAATTTTCACAAGATTAATTTTTAATTCTACACTGACTCGATCCATTAAATTATAATTAGGCTAATTTTATTTGAGCAAATTTGTCTTAAATTGTTGTTTCGTAACTTACAAATTCAGCATGCAAGGTCAATAATGTTCAGGTTAAACCTTGCAACCTCAGTCAGAACCAAACATTACAGATACTGTATTACAATGAGTGGCACAAGATGAGTCTTTGAGAGTTCAAGTCATAGTTCAAGGTCCTATAGAGATAAGTAGTTTTTTTTTTTTTTTAAACCGTGACTGATAGCCTATTGAGTAGGCTACATTTACAGCCGTTTTTGCAGGCTGGTGTAATTTTTCCTGCTATAGCTCATTCCCAATGATGTCAGGATGTTGGGGGTCTTTTAAATTCCTGCAATCCTCCAAGCGCGTGCGCGCGATCACCGACAACCCTCACATCCCCGGGAGCGTGCGCGCGAGGACAGACGGGGGGATCCACGCATCAGAAACCACGGCCATGGGTCTGGGGATGGACAATGATACAGGACTGAAATACACATCTTTCATTCTTCAAATGAGACATCTCGCCATCTCTTCATGGATATTATGACAACATGACGCGTGGAACGAATCCTGCTGTTTTCTTTAGATCTCCGTTCGTTCGCGGAAGATTCATCATCACTGGGTCTCGAACACGCAACCTCTCATCTGAAGCGTTTGTGGTCTAATGGGAGTCGATCCATCCAGCCTACATTATTATTAACACTCAGACGGTGAACTGCGAAAAATGCCTCATCCCGTCTTTTCTTGACCCATTGTTTGAGGCGATGTGAGCTTGGTGGACTCGGTTGTGTGTTTAAAGGCTGAGCTGGAAGAGGTGAAGGAGGATTTTAAAGGCTGAGCTGGAAGAGGTGAAGGAGGATTTTAAAGGCTGAGCTGGAAGAGGTGAAGGAGGATTTTAAAGGCTGAGCTGGAAGAGGTGAAGGAGGATTTTAAAGGCTGAGCTGGAAGAGGTGAAGGAGGATTTTTCACACCGCGATTCAAGCACGCTTAGGTTCACAATTGATTCACTGGGAAATAATTGTGTGTGAGACTTTGTAAAAACACAGAATCTGGACCTTGTGGTGGATCATTCTAGGTGGACCTGTGGTGGACCTTAGTGCAATTCACGGAAGAGCGTTTTTTTTCTTCTTTCCATCATCTATTGGAGACCACAGAGTCCTCAAATCAAAAGCGTTGTTGGAGGACCGGTGAAGACAGGAAGACAGGGGGAGATAGAAAGGAAGATAGGGGGAGATAGAAAGGAAGACAGGGGGAGACAGACACGGGGACACCAGATAACCAGCGGTACGTGTGAAAAATGCTGCCTTCGCAAGAAGCCTCCAAGATTTACCATGACAACTACATGCGTAACTCGCGGGCCATTGGGGTCCTGTGGGCGATATTCACCATCTGTTTGGCCATTATCAACGTGGTGGTGTTCATGCAGCCCTACTGGATCGGAGACAGTGTGAACACCCCCCACGCCGGGTACTTCGGCTTGTTCCACTACTGCGTGGGCAACGGGAACTCCAACCGTGAGCTCACCTGCCAGGGAACCCTGGGCGAGTTGGGGTCCATCCCCTCGGGCGCGTTCAAGGCGGCCTCGTTGTTCGTGCTGATGTCCATGGTCCTGATCCTGAGCTGCATCGGCTGCTTCGCGCTCTTCTTCTTCTGCAACACGGCCACCGTCTACAAGACGTGCGCCTGGATGCAGCTGCTCTGCGGTAAGAGATTGGGTTGGGGTTTCCATGCACCTCCACAGCTCGTTCATTCTTCTCACGAACATTCACATCCCTCCCTTGGCCCCTGTTCGTGTGTGTGTGTGTGTGTGTGTGTGTGTGTGTGTGTGTGTGTGTGTGTGTGTGTGTGTGTGTGTGTGTGTGTGTGTGTGTGTGTGTGTGTGTGTGTGCGTGTGTGTGTGTGTGTGTGCGTGTGTGTGTATGTGTGTGTGTGTGTGTGCGCGTGCGTGCTTTCCCAATAGTTCATTGCATGCCAACCCAATTTATCTTTTATCAATGTGGCCACGTGACATGGATGGAACACATTGTTATAGTGTAATTGTATGGGATTATGTTAATTGACTGCCTTCAGAGTACGTTGCATCAAAGATCACGGTTTCTATTTTTGTGCCGACTGCCTACCAGATAACCTACATTATGCATGAAATGCTGTATGATACCACGAGATTTAGATAGAGTGTAATAGAATAAAACTTCATAGCCGAGATATAATGTAACGAGCTCATGAGCTTTGCAAACTGAAAACATGAATAATTGTGACAGCACGTTGGTTTGTTTTGGCCCGCATGCCCAGCTACATGTCCAGGGTTGCATCTGAGCTCTCATGACAGAAACACAGGATTGCGGTCACTTGAGTGCGCGGTTCATTTCTGCGGTGGAACTCCCTTCTTATACAGAGAGCAGATCGGTCCAGCTCAGGTGTAGCACACCTATCGCACGCTTAATCCACGCATGCGCTCTCTGTCAGACCCTGGTGAATTTATAATTATACAAACCGCGTTAATTAATTAGACGTGGTGCAAATGACTTGGCCCTATTAACACGTGTTTAAGTTAGCCTACAGCATGTGTTCATTCAGATGAGCCTTTGCTGTCGGAGTCAGAAGAACCTGATTGATTTTGAGAAGTTAAAATTGATAGTAAGGTCACACACACACCCACACACACACAGTACAGTAGGTATTCTCCAAATCCCCTATTCTGCTACTGTAGCTCACAGTTATCGAAAAGCACAGTCAATTCTCCACCTGCCTTGTGGGACTTCCATGATCTTGGAGGAGGTATCGATGGCAGGATCGCCCCCCCAGGGCTGGAGGAGGGCTGCAGGTTTGTGGTTAGTCGTGTGACGTCAGAAATCAACATTCAACCCACCTCATCGGACGCTTCCGCTCATCGATGCACAGATGGGGCTTGGTATCCTGGTATCCTGTGCGGCGTGTGAGTGTGGCGCCGAGGAACAAACCGCAGACCACGTCATCCAGGACTGTCCGATATTTCGGACACCCAACGGAATGCACGGCCTGGCGGTCGTGGATGATGGACAATGAAGAAACGGTGACATGGCTCCTGGAGGTGTGCTGGATATATAACCCGGGTGACCCCTCACACAGGCTCGGGGTGGGAAAAAGGATAGCCCCTCGGCCCCGAGCCTGGGTGGAGAGAGGACAATAACAACTATCCTAAACGATGATGAAGAAGAAGAAGAAGCTCACCTTCCTGCTCCAGCAGCTCCCTGCCTCTCGAGGAGGAGAGAGGGAGAGTAAGGAAAGAGGAAACGAAGACATGTATCATTACCAACTGAACGGGATGATGAATAGCTATTTAACAGCTCACCCTCCCCAAATCCTCTCCTCCCACAAACGATGTGTAAAGACTCCGAAACTGACCTTAGATCAATAACGTCTCACCCACTTAACCTCACAAAACCTCGCCTCTCCCAGTGTCTCTGGCCCTGTCTCACTGCCTTCACACACAGGTCCACAGGGACACCTGGGTAGAGGGACAGTGTCCCCCGTCACCAGGTCTCTTCTCGCCCCCTCGGGAGCTCAGTGAAGGAGGTCTGTCCGAGTGTTGTTATTTCTCAATGGGCAGAGGGGAGCTGGCGCAGGTCAAGTAGCGCTGCAAACCGAGCTGAGTCAAAAGTGAGTCAGCTGTCTAGGATTGAAGGAGGTGACAGAGAAGTAAGGTGGCGCGCATGGATGAGGTCACAACGGTGGATGAGAAGTGGAGTTTGTCCCTGAGGGAACAGAGATATTGTTGGTTTGGTTCCAATTTGGCTACAACATTTAATTTATTTCTGTTCAGAGGATTAATTAATTGAAAAGATGAGCAGCAGTTCAAAATAAACAGTGCCTAGGGAGAACAACTGGAGGTTCCAGAAGCTTCTTTTTTTTGCCAGTGTGGCTAGCTGGTAGTGCTAGCTAGATAAACCTGTTTGTGTTACAGTAGATCAGAAAATGATCTAGCCTATCAGCGTCCTACGAGGCAGCTACAGGTGTGGTTCAGCTGTGACGACAGCGAGAAGTGATATATGGTTCGTTGATCTGATTGGTTGAGGTTAGCCTGTGATAGACGGTGATAGATGGTTCATCCAATCACCTGCCAAATATTTTTGAAGGTACCTTCCCTTTTCCAAACAGTTTCCAATGAACAGTTCCCAGTTGGCTAGGAAATTGAGGTTATAGATCAAAGATCAGTAACCAGCAGTGATCAGTAGCTTACTTTCCCAGTTCAAGCCCAGTAAGGTGTAGCAGACCCAAGTCCTTGTTGTTGCTTGTGGGTGATGGGTATAGGAAATGCATCACAGTGATGGTCAAATATTGCATTTCGCGAATGCAATGCACTTTAATGCTTTCCAAATGTCTTGATTGAGTTTGCACACCGTTAAAGGTTATGTTTGACATAAGGAGTTGACATAACATGGAAAGAGATCTCACATGGGAGTCTTACAGCTGCTGGGTTGGCAGCATTCACTATCCTCTCTCTCTCTCTCTCTCTCTCTCTCTCTCTCTCTCTCTTTCACCATCCTCTCTCTCTCTCTCTCCTTCACTATCCTCTCTCTCTCTCTCTCTCTCTCTCTCTCTCTCTTTCACCATCCTCTCTCTCTCTCTCCTTCACTATCCTCTCTCTCTCTCTCTCTCTCCTTCACTATCCTCTCTCTCTCTCCTTCACTATCCTCTCTCTCTCTCCTTCACTATCCTCTCTCTCTCTCTCTCTCTCTCCTTCACTATCCTCTCTCTCTCTCTCTCCTTCACTATCCTCTCTCTCTCTTTCTCCTTCACTATCCTCTCTCTCTCTCTCTCTCTCTCTCTCTCTTTCACCATCCTCTCTCTCTCTCTCCTTCACTATCCTCTCTCTCTCTCTCTCCTTCACTATCCTCTCTCTCTCTTTCTCCTTCACTATCCTCTCTCTCTCTCTCTCTCTCTCTCTCTCTTTCACCATCCCTCTCTCTCTCTCTCTCTCTCTCTCTCTTTCACCATCCCTCTCTCTCTCTCTCTCTCTCTCTCTTTCACCATCCTCTCTCTCTCTCTCTCCTTCACTATCCTCTCTCTCTCTCTCTCTCTCTCTCTCTCTTTCACCATCCTCTCTCTCTCTCTCTCCTTCACTATCCTCTCCTTCTCTCTCTCTCTCTCTCTCTCTCTTTCACCATCCTCTCTCTCTCTCTCTTTCTCCTTCACTATCCTCTCTCTCTCTCTCTCTCTCTCTCTCTCTCTCTCTCCTTCACTATCCTCTCTCTCTTTCCTTCACTATCCTCTCTCTCTCTCTCTCTCCTTCACTATCCTCTCTCTCTCTCTCTTTCCCCTTCACTACCCCCCCCCCCTCTCTCTCTCTCTCTCTCTCTCTCTCTTTCTCTTTCACTATCCTCTCTCTCTCTCTCTCCTTCACTATCCTCTCTCTCTCTCTTTCACTATCCTCTCTCTCTCTCTCTCCTTCACTATCCTCTCTCTCTCTCTCTCCTTCACTATCCTCTCTCTCTCTCTCCTTCACTATCCTCTCTCTCTCTCTCTCCTTCACTATCCTCTCTCTCTCTTTCTCCTTCACTATCCTCTCTCTCTCTTTCTCCTTCACTATCCTCTCTCTCTCTCTCTGTCACTATCCTCTCTCTCTCTCTCTCTCTCTCTCTCTCTCTCTCTCTCTCTCCTTCACTATCCCCCTCTCTCTCTTTCTCCTTCACTATCCTCCTCTCTCTTTCTCCTTCACTATCCCTCTATCTCTCTCTCTCCTTCACTATCCCTCTCTCTTTCTGCTTCACTATCCCCCTCTCTCTCTCTCTTTCTCCTTTCTGTCATCTGTCACTTTCTCTCCATATCCCATCCTTTTCCTCCTTCGGTCTATTCCTCCCTCTATCCCCCCAGCCCCCTCCCCCCCAGTCCTCCCCCACTGTCCCCCCCCCCCAGTCCTCCCCACTGTCCCCCCTCCTTCCACCCCCCCACCCCCCCCTCATCCCCTGTTGTCGCAGTGGTGTTTTCCCACGATGCCGAGCGTCTCATCAGATCTAGAGACGACCAGGAAACTGCGGGAAACGGTGGACGCGCTCGCTGTGCATCCGATGCCCGTTCGCCCCCCTCTCCTGTGCATCAGATGCCCGCTCGCCCCCCTCTCCTGCAGGAACAGGAACCAGCTCTGAGGAATGTTGACGCGTAGGTTCGCAGCTTTTAGCACATGTTCACATGTTCATTTGTTACACAGACAACTCTCTCTTCCTCTCTGTCTCTCCAGGTTTGGCCGGGGGTAGCTACGCTGCTGAGGAGGGGAAGCAAAATAGAAAAAGAAAAGTATTTTCAGACGCTTCTGTGTTGCAGAGTTGCATACTGTTACAGTATGCTTCTTCAGGGAGTGAATTACATGGTATTGCTTGGGAGCTGACAGCAGAAGTTGAACCAACAGCAGCAAAATAATTAACATCACAGGAATCAACATTGTAACTGCTTTAACTACCAACAGCTACCGTTAATGTTATGGAAGCTGCTGCTAGGTGTGAGCTCATGAGCTAACTGGCTATCCCGCTCTTATTGTGCTGGATTAGCATTGGAAGCATTGGAACTGATGTGTCCAGGCGACAAGACATATCTTAATTTATCAGACATTATTTCATGTCATTTCAGTCCACAGTTATTTCGGTGGCATGACTAGCTGATTCCCTCCTACTAACCAGTCCTTTAGAGACACAAGCCAGCCCCGCCCAAAGCCAGGCTTGACCTGGCCTGGTTTGTGTATAGAACATGATTTTGCTAATATTAATTGTTTCAACCTGACAACAACACACTTAGTTTGTCATTTGCTTTGCACCTGTTCCGAATTCCAGCATTGGAATTCAGAACAGCAACTTGGTGATGTGTTAAAGACAGATCCCGTAGGTGATTCGCTGGGTCAGGTCAAAATAACACCATGCAGACAAGTTCTCTGAAATATTGACTGTCGGCTCCAAAGGTGCCAACTGCTCGTTTCGCCCAACACTTCCTTCCCGTCTCTGAGAACTTAAGAAGGCTTAAAGTACTGACATGTCATCTAACTGACTAATTGCAAGCGGCCATATTGGACCTATTGAATGGCTCGGTCGAAGAGTATTTTCCCTCCCAAAGTGGTACTGTTGCGTCAAAGCTGGCGTAAATACACCGTTTATGATGCGAAGGAAAAGTCTGGGCAACACTTTACGTCACATCCAGGCATTATTCCAGCGTGACTAAGATAACATCCATGATGAGGTGGACCAGATACATGCTCGTTTCATGGCATCTTTTCCTTGGCGTGGTCACGGGTGTGAACTCTAGAAGGGGTCTTTGTTATGTGCAGAAGAGTCTTGATTTGTGGAATCTCCTCAAGCAGGTACGTTGGGAGCTTAGTAGGGGGATTTTTTTTGTCATCTTCAATAGTCCCCGAGCAGTTTTGGCGTGGTCAGCAAACGCCTTCACTTTAACCAGAGCCCCTAGGGGACAGGAAGAGGAAGTAGAGAGGAGAGAGCACACATCTCAGAGGCACTCCATATTCCTCGCTACACTAGGCTGGACAAGAGCTTTTTAAGCGCAGAACAACTCTGTCCTGAACAGTAGCTTTGCCCTTTGCTTTATTATCATGCCCCCCCGCCCATTTTAAATTGTCAAATTGATTCAACTATCTCGGTCTCCATATTAATTTTGTGTAAAATACATGTAGGGCTTTTGACCGGCGTCCATCGGGTGTTTTTGGACATGCTGAGTCATCTCACGCGTCTTTCAGGGGAAACACAGTGACTGTCTCTCTGAGAGACCCTCCTGAAGAGAGACCCTGCTGGAGACGAGCTGATTGGACGCTGTTCCCAGTCACGATTCTGTGGCGTCACCTTCAGCGTCGCTATTGTTGCTGTCTTTTGTGTCTGTGTGTGTGTGTGTGTGTGCGCGCGTGTGTGTGTGTGTGTGTGCGTGTGTGTGTGTGTGCGTGTGTGTGCGCGCGTGTGTGTGTGTGTGTGCGTGTGTGTGTGTGTGTGTGTGTGTGTGTGTGGGTGAGAGCGCCTACTCCATTGACACAAAGACGGTGCAATAAACCTGTCTATCCTCCGTTAGAGAGAGACAAAAGAGAGTTGGGGGCGGGGGGGTACAGCGGGGGGCGGGGGGGTACAGCAGGGGGGGCGGGGGGGG